>NW_026511806.1:159857-241741 GCF_027579735.1 Bombina bombina
CACCTCCTAAAATTACTTGTAATTTCAATTCAGTGTAGCTAATCACCTTCTCAACGTCACACACAAAGCCATTTGACAGTTAACTGTGATCAGCTGTGGGCATATTTATTAGTTCAGAATGAAAAGATCTTTCCTGGGACATCTCAGTCCCTGGTAGTGCAACTGAAGCAAATATGGGTGGCAAGGCACTGTCAAAAGATCTCCGGATAATGTTGTGGACAGGCACAAGTCAGGAGATGGATACAAGAAAATATCAAAGACTTTATCAATGCCTAGAAGCACAGTGAAGTATATTATTAAGAAGTGGATGGTATTTGGTACAACACAGACCCTTTCTGGATCAGGACTTCACTCCAAACTGGATGAAAGAGCCAGGAGGAAACTGGTCAGAGAGGCTACCAAGAGGCCCAC
The DNA here is from genome assembly GCF_027579735.1 of Bombina bombina. NCBI lineage: Eukaryota > Metazoa > Chordata > Amphibia > Anura > Bombinatoridae > Bombina > Bombina bombina. The sequence continues at coordinate 160,269 of NW_026511806.1, forward strand.
AAAAACTCTGAAGCAGTTGCAGGAATTTATGACAAAGAGTGGTCATTGTGTGCATGTGACAACAATATCACAAATTCTCCACAAAGTTGGCTTGTATGGGAGTTGCAAGAAAAAATCCACTCATCAAGAAAGGCCACATGCAGTCACGACTGAGCTTTGCCATAACACACCTAGGAGATTCTGAGGCCACATGGAAAAAGGTGTTATGGTCAGATGAGACTGAAATTTAATTATTTGGCCTCAACACCAAACAATGGCCTAGATTATGAGTTTTGCATTAGAGGCTGTGCAGTGCTAATGAGCAGTTTTCCCTCACCGCTCACTTACCTGCAGCGCTGGTATTACGAGTTTTCAGAAACCCGTCGTTAAAAGACAAGAAGTGAGCGTTGAGCAAAATTTTGCTCATTACCGCACTCCAATACCAGCGCTGCTTAAGTCAACGGTGAGCTGGTCGTACGTGCTTGTGCACGATTTCCCCATAGGAATCAACGGGGAGAGCCAGCTGAAAAAAGTCTAACACCTGCAAAAAAGCAGCGTAAAACTCACTAACGCAGCCCCATTGATTCCTATGGGGACATAAAATTGTTTACACCTAACACCCTAACATGAACCCCGAGTCTAAACACCCCTAATCATACACTTAATAACCAATAATCTGCCACCCCCGACATTGCCGCCACCTACATTATATTATTAAACCCTAATCTGCCGCTCCGGACACCGCCGCCACCTACATTATAGTTATGTATCCCTAATCTGCTGCCCCCAACATCGCCGACACCTACATTATAGTTATTAACCCCTAATCTGCCACCCCCAATGTCGCCGCAACCTACCTACATTTATTAACCCCTAATCTGCCACCCCCAACGTCGCCGCCACTATATTAAAGTTATTAACCCCTAAACCTAAGTCTAACCCTAACCCTAACCCCCCCCTAACTTAAATATAATTACAATAAATCTAAATAAATAATACTATCATTAACTAAATTATTCCTATTTAAAACTAAATACTTACCTATAAAATAAAACCCTAAGCTAGCTACAATATAACTAATAGTTACATTGTAGCTAGCTTAGGGTTTATTTTTATTTTACAGGCAACTTTGTATTTATTTTAACTAGGTACAATAGTTATTAAATAGTTATTAACTACTTAATAACTTCCTAGTTAAAATAAGTACAAATTTACCTGTAAAATAAATCCTAACCTAAGTTACAATTACACCTAACACTACACTATCATTAAATAAATTAACTAAATTAAATACAATTACCTAAATTAAATTAGCTAAAGTACAAACCCCCCCTCCCACTAAATTACAGAAAATAATAAACAAATTACAGATATTTAAACTAATTACACCTAATCTAATAGCCCTATCAAAATAAAAAAGCCCCCCCCAAAAAAACAAAAAAAAACCCCTAGCCTAAACTAAACTACCAATAGCCCTTAAAAGAGCCTTTTTTTCGGGGCATTGCCCCAATGTAATCAGCTCTTTTACCTGTAAATAAAAATACAAACAAACCCCCAAAAGTAAAACCCACCACCCACACAACCAACCCCCCAAATAAAATACTATCTAAAATAATCTAAGCTCCCTATTGCCCTGAAAAGGGCATTTGGATGGGCATTGCCCTTAAAAGGGCAGTTAGCTCTTTTGCCGCCCAAACCCTAACCTAAAAATAAAACCCACCCAATACACCCTTAAAAAAACCTAACACTAACCCCCTGAAGATCGACTTACCGGGAGAAGTCTTCATCCAAGCCGGGCCGAAGTCTTCATCCAAGCCGGGTGAAGTGGCCCTTAACTGCCCTTTTAAGGGCAATGCCCATCCAAATGCCCTTTTCAGGGCAATGGGAGCTTAGGTTTTTTTAGATAGCTTTTTATTTGGGGGGTTGGTTGGTTGTGTGGGTGGTGGGTTTTACTGTTGGGGGGGTGTTTGTATTTTTTTGTACAGGTAAAAGAGCTGATTACTTTTTGGCAATGCCCCGCAAAAGGCCATTTAAGGGCTATTGGTAGTTTAGTTTAGGCTAGGTTTTTTTTTATTTTGGGGGGGCTTTTTTATTTTAATAGGGCTATTAGATTAGGTGTAATTAGTTTAAATATCTGTAATTTGTTTATTATTTTCTGTAATTTAGTGTTTTTTTTTGTACTTTAGCTAATTTAATTTAGGTAATTGTATTTAATTTAGTTAATTTATTTAATTATAGTGTAGTGTTAGGTGTTAGTGTAACTTAGGTTAGGTTTTATTTTACAGGTAAATTTGTCTTTATTTTAGCTAGGTAGTTATTAAATAGTTAATAACTATTTAATAGCTATTGTACCTAGTTAAAATAAATACAAACTTGCCTGTAAAATAAAAATAAACCCTAAGATAGATACAATGTAACTATTAGTTATATTGTAGCTAGCTTAGGGTTTATTTTATAGGTATTTAGTTTTAAATAGGAATAATTTAGTTAATGATAGGAATTTTTAGTTAGATTTATTTAAATTATATTTAAGTTAGTGGGTGTTAGGTTTAGGGTTAGACTTAGGTTTAGGGGTTAATAATTATAATATAGTGGCGGCGACGTTGGGGGCGGCAGATTAGGGGTCAATAAATGTAGGTAGGTGGCTGCGATGTTAGGGATGGAAGATTAGGGGTTAATAATATTTAACTAATGTTTGCAAGGCGGGAGTGCGGCGGTTTAGGGGTTAATAGGTTTATTATAGTGGCGGTGACGTTGGGGGCGGCAGATTGGAGGGTAACATTTTTATTATAGTGTTTGCGATGCGGGAGGGCCTCGGTTTAGGGATTAATAGGTAGTTTATGGGTGTTAGTATACTTTTTAGCACTTTAGCTCACCATCCAAATAACACCATACCTACAGTAAAGCATGGAGGTGGTAATATCCTGTTATGGGGGAGTTTCTCTGCAGCAGGCATTGGAGCACTTGTAAGGATAGAAGGACTAATGGTTGGGGCAACATACCATCAAATTCTTGAGGAAAATCTGTTGCCCTCTGCCAGGAAGTTGTCAATGGGAAGAAGGTTTACCTTCCAACATGACAATGACCCAAAGCACACAGCACAAATGACCACACAGTGATTTAAGGAGAAAAATGTGAATGTCCTTGCATGGCTTAGTCAGAGCCCAGACTTAAACCGCATTGAATATCTGTGGCATGACTTAAAGACTGCAGTCCACAAACGGTCACCATCAAATGTAACGGAACTGGAGCAGTTCTGCAAAGACGAGTGGGCAAATATTGCACAGTCTAGATATGAAAAGTTAGTAGAGACAGATCCCAACAGACTAAAGGCGGTAATTAGAGCAAAAGGAGGTTCAACAAAATAATGACACAAGGGGGTGATCCTTTTTGCAACTCAGATTGTCTTTATTTTTGCCTGACATGTTGGTGTTATATCTGTCACTTGGATAAGTTGCACTGAGTAATTACAACTGGATAAACAAAAACTGTGCCTGACTTTATTTCAGGCTGCAAAGCAACAAAATGTGGGCTCTGATAGTGTATGATATAGGCACGTACTTTTCTAGGCCGATTCTATGTTACTGCAATAAAAGACACCACCAGTCCTACCTGATTGGTTCTCACCGTATAGGACGTGATTGGTGACTTACATAACCATTAATGGACCAGAGAGCTGGGTGTCTGTAGTGTGAGAGCTTTTCCAGGAGATCACAAAGTGACCTGCACACTAATGATGTGTGTGATGGCATTTGAGGACATGTACTTTATATCTAAGATGAGTTAGTTGTGTATTTTAACCATAAATAAACTGTCATAAATCATAGAAGGTTTTTCTATCTTCCCACACACACTAGTGTTTTCCAGTGGCTGTCCCTATAGCACATGCTGTCTGACTCACGTGATCTGTGCTCACGCCCTCCTGTATAATGGGATAGTACAGTGCTTGGTAATGATGGCATTTGAGGACATGTACTTTATATCTAAGATGAGTTAGTCATGGAAGGTTTTTCTATCTTCCCACACACACTAGTGTTTTCCAGTGGCTGCCCCTATAGCACATGCTATCTGACTCACGTGATCTGTGCTCACGCCCTCCTGTATAATGGGATAGTACAGTGCTTGGTATAGATGGCGCCCAACCACCTGGTCTTGGTGTGCTTGTGTAATTGCCTATGACTGTCACATCCTTCCTTGCTCTCAGGAAACCGTTGGGAATTAAACAGTGAGAGGCAGTTAACAGTTGGCTGTGTCAGAGCAAAGCACAGCCCAGCAAAGGCTCCTGTTAGTTCCATAAGAGGGATCAGAATTTGTCATAAAGTTTCTGTAGAATATTCCTCTAAACAAGGAGACACACTGGAAATATATACACAGCTGACAATACACTCGCTCTCTATAGTTTCACAAATGCCTACCTGGTATGGACATTACCAGGTACTCAGGTGTGCCAACTATGCAAAGGCATTGTATAGTTAGCCCAACTGACTACCTTGTATAGACATTGTATACTTAGCCCAACTGACTACCTTGTATAGGCATTGTATAGTTAGCCCAACTGACTACCTTGTATAGGTATTGTATAGTTAGCACACCTGACTACCTGGTATAGGCTTTGTATAGTTAGCACATGTGACTACCTGGTATAGGCATTGTATAGTTATCACACCTGACTACCTTGTATAGGTATTGTATAGTTAGCCCAACTGACTACCTTGTATAGGTATTATATAGTTAGCACACCTGACTACCTGGTATAGGTATTGTATAGTTAGCACACCTGACTACCTGGTATAGGCATTGTATAGTTAGCACATGTGACTACCTGGTATAGGCATTGTATAGTTATCACACCTGACTACCTTGTATAGGTATTGTATAGTTAGCACACCTGACTACCTTGTATAGGTATTATATAGTTAGCACACCTGACTACCTGGTATAGGTATTGTATAGTTAGCACACCTGACTACCTGGTATAGGCATTGTATAGTTAGCACACCTGACTACCTGGTATAGGTATTGTATGGTTGGCACACTGACTACCTGGTTTAGGCATTGTATAGTTGTCACACCTGACTACCTAGTATAGGCATTGTATAGTTAGCACACATTACTACCTGGTATAGGTATTGTATGGTTGGCACACTGACTACCTGGTATAGGCATTGTATAGTTAGCACACCTGACTACCTGGTATAGGTATTGTATGGTTGGCACACTGACTACCTGGTATAGGTATTGTATGGTTGGCACACTGACTACCTGGTTTAGGCATTGCATAGTTGTCACACCTGACTACCTAGTATAGGCATTGTATAGTTAGCACACATGACTACATGGTATAGGTATTGTATGGTTGGCACACTGACTACCTGGTATAGGCATTGTATAGTTAGCACACCTGACTACCTGGTATAGGTATTGTATGGTTGGCACACCTGACTACCTAGTATAGGCATTGTATAGTTAGCACACCTGACTACCTGGTATAGGCATTGTATAGTTATCACACCTGACTACCTGGTATAGGCATTGTAAAGTTAGCACACCTGACTACCTGGTATAGATATTGTATGGTTGGCACACCTGACTACCTGGTATAGGCATTGTATAGTTAGCACACCTGACTACCTTTTATAGGCATTGTATAGTTAGCACACCTGACTACCTGGTATAAGCATTGTATAGTTGGCACACCTGACTACCTGTTATAATCATTGTATAGTTGGCATACCTACCTACCTGGTATAGGCATTGTATAGTTAGCACACCTGACTACCTGGTATAAGCATTGTACAGTTGGCACACCTGACTACCTGTTATAATCATTGTATAGTTAGCACACCTGACTACCTGGTATAGGCATTGTATAGTTGGCACACTTGACTACCTAGTATAGGCATTGTATAGTGAGCACACCTGACTACCTGGTATAGGTATTGTATGGTTGGCAAACTGACTACCTGGTATAGGCATTGTATAGTTAGCACACCTGACTACCTGGTATAGGTATTGTATGGTTGGCACACTGACTACCTAGTATAGGCATTGTATAGTTAGCACACCTGACTACCTGGTATAGGCATTGTATAGTTATCACACCTGACTACCTGGTATAGGTATTGTATGGTTGGCACACCTGACTACCTGGTATAAGCATTGTATAGTTGGAACACCTGACTACCTGTTATAATCATTGTATAGTTAGCACACCTGACTACCTGGTATAAGCATTGTATAGTTGGCACATCTGACTACCAACTATAGGCATTGTATAGTTGGCACACCTGACTACCTGTTATAATCATTGTATAGTTGGCATACCTACCTACCTGGTATAGGCATTGTATAGTTAGCACACCTGACTACCTGGTATAAGCATTGTACAGTTGGCACACCTGACTACCTGTTATAATCATTGTATAGTTAGCACACCTGACTACCTGGTATAGGTATTGTATGGTTGGCACACCTGACTACCTGGTATAGGCATTGTATAGTTAGCACACCTGACTACCTGTTATAATCATTGTATAGTTGGCATACCTACCTACCTGGTATAGGCATTGTATAGTTAGCACACCTGACTACCTGGTATAAGCATTGTACAGTTGGCACACCTGACTACCTGTTATAATCATTGTATAGTTAGCACACCTGACTACCTGGTATAAGCAGTGTATAGTTGGCACACCTGACTACCTGTTATAATCATTGTATAGTTAGCACACCTGACTACCTGGTATAAGCATTGTACAGTTGGCACACCTGACTGCCTGTTATAATCATTGTATAGTTAGCACACTGACTACCAACTATAGGCATTGTATAGTTAGCACACCTGACTACCTGGTATAAGCATTGTATAGTTGGCACACCTGACTACCTGTTATAATCATTGTATAGATAGCACACCTGACTAACAACTATAGGCATTGTATAGTTAGCACACCTGACTACCTGGTATAAGCATTATATAGTTGGCACACCTGACTACCTGTTATAATCATTGTATAGTTAGCACACCTGACTACCTGGTATAGGCATTGTATAGTTAGCACACCTGACTAACAACTATAGGCATTGTATAGTTAGCACACCTGACTACCTGGTATAGGCATTGTATAGTTAGCACACCTGACTAACAACTATAGGCATTGTATAGTTAGCACACCTGACTACCTGGTATAATCATTGTATAGTTAGCACACCTGACTACCAACTATAGGCATTGTATAGTTAGCACACCTGACTACCTGGTATAAGCATTGTATAGTTGGAACACCTGACTACCAACTATAGGCATTGTATAGTTAGCACACCTGACTACCAGGTATAATCATTGTATATTTAGCACACCTGACTACCAACTATAGGCATTGTATAGTTGGCACACCTGACTACCTGTTATAATCATTGTATAGTTAGCACACCTGACTACCAACTATAGGCATTGTATAGTTAGCACACCTGACTACCTGGTATAAGCATTGTATAGTTGGAACACCTGACTACCTGTTATAATCATTGTATAGTTAGCACACCTGACTACCTGGTATAAGCATTGTATAGTTGGCACACCTGACTACCAACTATAGGCATTGTATAGTTGGCACACCTGACTACCTGTTATAATCATTGTATAGTTAGCACACTTGACTACCAACTATAGGCATTGTATAGTTAGCACACCTGACTACCTGGTATAAGCATTGTATAGTTGGAACACCTGACTACCTTTTATAATCATTGTATAGTTAGCACACCTGACTACCTGGTATAATCATTGTATAGTTGGCACACCTGACTACCAACTATAGGCATTGTATAGATAGCACACCTGACTACCTGGTATAATCATTGTATAGTTAGCACACCTGACTACCAACTATAGGCATTGTATAGTTGGCACACCTGACTACCTTTTATAATCATTGTATAGTTAGCACACCTGACTACCTGGTATAGGCATTGTATAGTTAGCACACCTGACTACCAACTATAGGCATTGTATAGTTAGCACACTTGACTACCAACTATAGGCATTGTATAGTTAGCACACCTGACTACCTGGTATAAGCATTGTATAGTTGGCACACCTGACTACCTGTTATAATCATTGTATAGTTAGCACACCTGACTACCTGGTATAATCATTGTATAGTTGGCACACCTGACTACCAGCTATAGGCATTGTATAGTTGGCACACCTGACTACCTGGTATAGGTATTGTATAGTTAGCACACCTGACTACCAACTATAGGCATTGTATAGTTAGCACACCTGACTACCTGGTATAAGCATTGTATAGTTGGCACACCTGTCTACCTGTTATAATCATTGTATAGTTAGCACACCTGACTACCTGGTATAAGCATTGTATAGTTGGCACACCTGACTACCAACTATAGGCATTGTATAGTTGGCACACCTGACTACCTGTTATAATCATTGTATAGTTAGCACACCTGACTACCAACTATAGGCATTGTATAGTTAGCACACCTGACTACCTGGTATAAGCATTGTATAGTTGGCACACCTGACTACCTGTTATAATCATTGTATAGTTAGCACACCTGACTACCAACTATAGGCATTGTATAGTTAGCACACCTGACTACCTGGTATAAGCATTGTATAGTTGGCACACCTGACTACCTGTTATAATCATTGTATAGTTAGCACACCTGACTACCAACTATAGGCATTGTATAGTTGGCACACCTGACTACCAGGTATAGGTATTGAATGGTTGGCACACTGACTACCTGGTATAGGTATTGTATAGTTGGCACACCTGACTACCTGGTATAAGCAATGTATAGTTGGCACACCTGACTACCTGTTATAATCATTGTATAGTTAGCACACCTGACTACCTGGTATAGGCATTGTATAGTTAGCACACCTGACTACCAACTATAGGCATTGTATAGTTAGCACACCTGACTACCAACTATAGGCATTGTATAGTTAGCACACCTGACTACCTGGTATAAGCATTGTATAGTTGGCACACCTGACTACCAACTATAGGCATTGTATAGTTAGCACACCTGACTACCAACTATAGGCATTGTATAGTTAGCACACCTGACTACCTGGTATAAGCATTGTATAATTGGCACACCTGACTACCTGTTATAATCATTGTATAGTTAGCACACCTGACTACCTGGTATAGGCATTGTATAGTTAGTACACCTGACTACCAACTATAGGCATTGTATAGTTAGCACACCTGACTACCTGGTATAAGCATTGTATAGTTGGCACACCTGACTACCTGTTATAATCATTGTATAGTTGGCACACCTGACTACCTGGTATAAGCATTGTATAGTTGGCACACCTGACTACCTGTTATAATCATTGTATAGTTAGCACACCTGACTACCTGGTATAAGCATTGTATAGTTAGCACACCTGACTACCTGGTATGGGCATTTTATTGTTATCACACCTGACTACCTGGTATAGGTATTGTATGGTTGGCACACTGACTACCTGGTATAGGTATTGTATAGTTGGCACACCTGACTACCTGGTATAAGCATTGTATAGTTGGCACACCTGACTACCTGTTATAATCATTGTATAGTTAGCACACCTGACTACCTGGTATAGGCATTGTATAAGTAGCACACCTGACTACCAACTTTAGGCATTGTATAGTTAGCACACCTGACTACCAACTATAGGCATTGTATAGTTAGCACACCTGACTACCTGGTATAAGCATTGTATAGTTGGCACACCTGACTACCTGGTATAGGTATTGTATGGTTGGCACACTGACTACCTGGTATAGGTATTGTATAGTTAGCACACCTGACTACCAACTATAGGCATTGTATAGTTAGCACACCTGACTACCTGGTATGGGCATTTTATTGTTATCACACCTGACTACCTTTTATAGGCATTGTATAGTTAGCACACCTGACTACCAGGTATAGGTATTGAATGGTTGGCACACTGACTACCTGGTATAGGTATTGTATAGTTGGCACACCTGACTACCTGGTATAAGCATTGTATAGTTGGCACACCTGACTACCTGTTATAATCATTGTATAGTTAGCACACCTGACTACCTGGTATAGGCATTGTATAGTTAGCACACCTGACTACCAACTATAGGCATTGTATAGTTAGCACACCTGACTACCAACTATAGGCATTGTATAGTTAGCACACCTGACTACCTGGTATGGGCATTTTATTGTTATCACACCTGACTACCTTTTATAGGCATTGTATAGTTAGCACACCTGACTACCTGGTATAAGCATTGTATAGATGGCACACCTGACTACCTGGTATAATCATTTTATAGTTGGCACACCTACCTACCTGGTATAGGCATTGTACAGTTGGCACACCTGACTGCCTTGTATGGGCATTGTATAGTTAGCACACCTGACTACCTGGTATGGGCATTTTATTGTTATCACACCCGACTACCTTTTATAGGCATTGTATATTTAGCACACCTGACTACCTGGTATAGACATTGTATAGTTAGAACACCTGCCTACATGGTATAGACATTGCATAGTTAGCCCAACTGACTGCCTGGTATGGACATTGTATAAGTAGCACACTTGACTACCTGGTATAGGCATTGTATAGTTGGCACACTTGACTACCTAGTATAGGCATTGTATAGTTGGCACACTTGACTACCTAGTATAGGCATTGTATAGTTGGCACACTTGACTACCTAGTATAGGCATTGTATAGTTGGCACACCTGACTACCTGGTATAGGCATAGTATAATTAGCACATCTGACTACCTGGTATAGGCATTGTAAAGTTGGCACACCTGACTACCAAATATAGGCATTGTATAGTTAGCACACCTGAATACCTGGTATAGGCATTGTATAGTTAGCACACCTGACTACCAACTATAGGCATTGTATAGTTAGCACACCTGACTACCTGGTATAAGCATTGTATAGTTGGCACACCTGTCTACCTGTTATAATCATAGTATAGTTAGCAAACCTGACTACCAACTATAGGCATTGTATAGTTAGCACACCTGACTACCTGGTATAAGCATTGTATAGTTGGCACACCTGACTACCAACTATAGGCATTGTATAGTTAGCACACCTGACTACCTGGTATAAGCATTGTATAGTTGGCACACCTGACTACCAACTATAGGCATTGTATAGTTAGCACACCTGACTACCTGGTATAGACATTGTATAGTAAGCCAAACTGACTGCCTGGTATGGACATTGTATAAGTAGCACACTTGACTACCTGGTATAGGCATTGCATAGTTAGCACACCCGACTACCTGGTATAGGCATTGCATAGTTAGCACACCTGACTACCTGGTATAGGCATTGTATTGTTGGCACACTTGACTACCTAGTATAGGCATTGTATAGTTGGCACACTTGACTACCTAGTATAGGCATTGTATAGTTAGCACACCTGACTACCTGGTATAGGCATAGTATAATTAGCACATCTGACTACCTGGTATAGGCATTGTATGGTTGTCACACATGACTACCTGGTATAGGCATTGTAAAGTTGGCACACCTGAATACCAAATATAGGCATTATATAGTTAGCACACCTGACTACCTGGTATAGGCATTGTATAGTTGGCACACCTGACTACCTGGTATTGGCATTGTATAGTTGGCACACCTGACTACCTGGTATAATCATTGTATAGTTGGCACACCTACCTACCTGGTATAGGCATTGTACAGTTGGCACACCTGACTGTCTGGTATAGGCATTGTATAGTTGGCACAACTGACTCTGGTATAGGCACTGCATAGTAAGCCCAACTGACTGCCTGGTATGGACATTGTATAAGTAGCACACTTGACTACCTGGTATAGGCATTGCATAGTTAGCACACCTGACTACCTGGTATAGGCATTGCATAGTTAGCACACCTGACTACCTGGTATAGGCATTGTATAGTTGGCACACTTGACTACCTAGTATAGGCATTGTATAGTTGGCACACCTGACTACCTGGTATAGGCATAGTATAATTAGCACATCTGACTACCTGGTATAGGCATTGTATAGTTGGCACAACTGACTCTGGTATAGGCATTGTATAGTTGGCACAACTGACTGCCTGGTATAGGCATTGTGTATTTAGCACACCTGACTGCTTGGTATGGGCATTGTATAGTTGGCACACCTGACTACCTGGTATAGGCATAGTATAATTAGCACATCTGACTACCTGGTATAGGCATTGTATAGTTGGCACAACTGACTCTGGTATAGGCATTGTATAGTTGGCACAACTGACTGCCTGGTATAGGCATTGTGTATTTAGCACACCTGACTGCTTGGTATGGGCATTGTATAGTTGGCACACATGATTGCCTGGTATGGGCATTGTATAGATGGCAAACCTAACTACCTGGTATGGTTATTGTATAGTTGGTACACCTGACTGTCTGGTATAGGCATTGTATAGCTGGCATACCTGACTGCCTGGTATAGGCATTGTAAAGATGGCACACCTGACTGCCTGGTACAGGCATTGTATAGTTTGCAAACCTGACTACCTAGAATGGGCATTGTATAGTTGGCACAACTGACTACCTGTTATAGGTATTGTATAGTTGGCACACCTGCTGCCTGATATAGGCATTATATAGTTGGCACACCTGACTACCTGGTATGAGATTGTATAGTTGGCACAACTGACTACCTGGTATAGGCATTGTATGGTTGGCACACCTGACTGCCTGGTATAGGCATTGTATGTTTGGCACAACTGACTACCTGGTATAGTCATTGCATAGTTGGCACACCTTACCTCCTGGGATAGGCATTGCATAGTTGACACACCTGACTACCTAGTATAGGCATTGTATAGTTTGCACACCTGACTGCCAGTAATCGTGAATTCTGTATTCAAAACTGTACTGGGTTATAGATTTTGTCTTATGTCACTCACAGGAATAGGAATTCTGGTTGCTGTCTGCTGGTTTCCATCTTAGTATCTCCCCTGTGGGCATACAGTGAGCTGGACCACTGCTAATTGTTTCAGCCTGCGTCATTTGCACCTTTTGGGTGCTCTATCTTTGTGAGTATTATTTTACCTTACATTGTTTTATTATTGTGCAGACGTTACTAGGCCATATTGGCGCCTCTGTGTCTCCTTCTTCCTAGATTCATCATCACCAGGGACTGACCATCCATTTGACAGAGTGCTGCCTTCCATTGGATGTTGGATAATAAGGACTTTTTATCTTATTTTATTTTATTTTTTTGCCTCATCTATTTTGAGCTCCTGCTGTAGCTCACACTGTGTTATTTGTATTATATTTAATATTTTGGTTCTAGCTATTTTTAAGATGTGGGTCTCAGGAAGTGCCCCCTATGGGATTAGTGTTATCTTCTTTACTTCGTATTTCTCTCTAGTTATTTCAAAGAGATGTTCAATATATGGCTGCTCTGTTTAAAGTTGATTTCCTGCCCAAGATGGGTAATAAACTTATCAGACCCCTGTAAAGAACAGTCGCTATGTCTGGGAAAAATCTCTTTGAGGCTTAAACATATTCAAAATGTAATTACCCCGCTGTGTTTGAATACACAAAGCTCAGACATACGTCTCAAATAGGAAAATAGCCAAACGGTGGTTACCACTGCTGTGTTAGATACACAGCTGTACTGAGCCAAGCAGAAACACATATTATATTGTAACTTTCAAGAAAAATATACCTCAGTATTGTATAAAAATGTATACTTCCGGGGGCGTGTCCAAGCAGCGGCTCCGTGCAGTCGCATTTTTCTGTGCTCTGGGAGAGTGGGTTATAAGCCGCTAAATATTAACTCACAAGTACGGCATCTGCTAACCAATTGACCAGTACACAATTTAATACAACTAGCTTTAGCTGTACATATGACCCCAGAGCTGGAAACGGACAATTGAGGCCTGTAACAGCTGCGATCTCGCAGGCAACGTTCCCCCCCCCTGGTGACTGACCAGGGGTGAACATCCAGGGCCGAACTCAGGATAAACACATCTTAACATTTTGCTCCTTCATCAACATTACTCTCACTCATTTGTTTTTCCCCTCTTCCTTACCTTTTTGGCGGAGCCTGCCTGTTATATACGTCAAACCTCTGGAAAAGAAAATGGCGGCCTCCATAACAGATACGGAGAGCGACAGCACTCTCACACTGCTAGACCGCACTCTGCTTAAAATAGAAGTACTATTCCAGAAATTAATAGACAAGGCCCCGTCAGAGCAAGACCTTCTCTCTCTCATGCAGAAAGCTCCATCTTCTATCTCGGGGCAACCATCACCTTTGCAACCAAAGAACCCGGAGTGCGATTTACCTTTTGGGCCCAAGAGGACCGCATAACTCAGTGGACAGTTGACAGAGAAACTTGATCGATCTGATCCCCTAGACACGATTACCCTCAAGCCTATAATGCGGCACGGGGAAAGCGAGTTTGTGGTGACCGCCAAAGAGGAAAAACTCATGGACAAACTTATATGTTCCCCACCGAACATTCCGGACTATAAACACTCTGCCCTCTACTCTTGTGGGATACCTGCACAACATATATTGCCGATCCGAGTCACAGAGATTGAGCAGACCCGTGGCAGCATCAAGGTAGTACGGGGCTATACTTCTAACGCACAGTACTCATGGAACTCTCCCGACATAACAAGAAAGCTGAATTTACTCACTCCAAGAGAGTATATGAATGTGCTCAGACCCCCACAGGAATTGCAGGTCCCTATGAAGAAACGGAACATTATCCCAGCGGCATTTGACACTTCATGGCAGATGAGGGTGTCAGATATGCTTATAAGTAAAATTCAATATATTAAAATCATATACCCGACTTAAACAAGTCCTGGGGGTTGTGTAGGTAGAGTGTCTAACTGTCAACCGTTAACATTTGAAAAAGTAGATGTATTATACAGCTCTCTTTAGATTTTATCTGTACGCTAAGTTTTCTTTCTTTTTTGTTAAAGTAAATTCATAAGGATCGTTATGCCTAGATGTAGATAGACTGGCAGACAACCAGGTAGAGCTCCCACGCAATACTGTTCTTAATATGTGACTCACACTAGCATTGCATTGTTGGAGATAGTGCCTTATAATCCTTATAATGCTTCCTATAACAGGACACTTTCTGGCACTTGTGTTATCCCAAATGTATATATTTCTATAAATAGTAATCCCACGGCATTAATGTCATACAGCTATGAGGAATTGTATTACATTTCTAGTTCAGCTCCGGCTCGTTTAACACCTGCATGTGCACCGGGAGAGAGGGTAGTAATTCATCTCACCCCTAAAGGTAACAATAAGCTCATATTTGTAAAGTTGAAGATGTGCCCGCAATTCATATCATATAATTGAGTTCTGGTTGTCCACAACAGTTTTTGTTATGTTTGTTATTTTTGTTTTAGATATTTGTTGGTTTCCCCCAAAATTCTTGATTCTGAGTCTCCCTTTCTTTGAGATCCAAAAGTGGTCTCTCATACTGGGGTATAAAAGAGAGTTTGACATATACATCCCACACGTCCTGCCTATGAGATCAAGCAATATTCTTAAATCATAGGAAAGACTTTCCCTCATTCATAGTTTATCAACTAGCCCATCAGATATGTATTTGCCATTTTTTGTAGGGTTTTTTTTTTAAATGTAAAATATAGTCTTATAATAATTATGATCTACGGGACATGTAGGGATACAGCAAAGGAGTTTGATTGTACAATTTAATCAGTAATATGCAATGACTGTTTATGTACCTACAATGTGTTAATATTGATGATTTTTTACCTGCTGTAACACATTGATTTCTCTAATAAAGCTCTTTGAAAATTAAAAAAAAAAAAAAAAAAAAATGTATACTTCCATTGACCTGAGAAATGCATTTCAGATTTGTAATACATTAATTGAATAACTACATTAGTATATATAAATGCTTAAGTTATTTCAAAATGAATACATTTTTCTTTGTTTTCCAGAAATCTAGTGAACATTACAGGAAGAACTGATGTGAAGATGAGATTTCTAGATAAGATGCGACTAGGAAATGAAATATGTGCCAGTATATCAAATAAGCTGATATACAGAATAAATCAGATAGACATATATATTTCATTGATTGATACTACTAGTCCCTCATAAAAATACAACTTTTTAAGACATCTTCTAGAATATGATAAATAAAATACTGATGTTTCATATTAAAATAATCAGAAAAAATAGTGCTATATGGTCCCATCTATATTAAAATTGTAAGTGATTGATGCTGGAAATTAAAGTATTTGATAAACATTTTTTTAAGGTTAGATAATTAAGCTGTTAGCAATGTTGATGGTGAGACTGCATTTGTGGCTGTCTGCTGCCCCCTAGGGGTTTAAAATGGTATGACAGCCAAATGGATTGATTACTAGAACACATGCAAATCCAAATGAACCAATGAGAGGGACAAGCTCCGAGGGCCAATGGAAAGACAGCTCCATTAACGGCCTATCGTACATCACCAATGATTAGAATAAGAAAAGGGTGGGGTATATCACATGATATAACCTCATGCAAGGGGAGAGAAAAAAAAAAAGTATTTTTGTCTGCTAACTTTTGACTGAAAACTTTGCTGCCATTTTCCTGGGACACAGTCACTGAACCGGGGACTAACTTCTTGATCCATATTGCAATACCTTTCTTCATATGAGATGACCTGAATCTACTTGGAAAAGGGAATGTTTAATTTGGTTCATGTGGTGATGTATGACTGTTCTATATTTTTTTTTTCTTTTTTCCAAAAGAGCTTTATTGAAAAAATAAACAAAATATACAAGCGTTATCAGACAGTAATACAATTGTGTAAAGTCACTACAATACAGACTTATAATACAACAATGGGCCCGCAGACTGAGGTGCCCTGACAACAACATTATAGAGTGACAGATTAGCATTTCCAAAGACACTGACTTCAAAGCATACTTAACTTATTAAGCTCTCTTTTACTTTTTCTTCCTTTTTCTTCACCTAAATCTGGGACCATGTCCCTAAAGAGGGGCACAGCATACTATTAATGCCAAAAGACTGTTCTATATTTTTAATATTTTAAACAAAGGTATTCTAAGACTATATTCAGATTGCAGCTATACATATATATTTTAGGATTTACCTTATTATAGATAAATAAGAATTTATTTCAGCTCAGATAAATTGGCTGTTTGCATTAATAATATATATAACTTCTGGTGTTTTAATTAGAGTTATATAGAATCATTTGTGGGCTAAGAAGCTTAATTATATTTGTCTGGAAGTTAACAATCCATACCTTGGTATCTCATTGTATTTTAATGTAACTCTGATTTGGGAGATTATTGTGAATAAGGTCATTTGTAAAAGTATATTTTTATGATCTTTGTATAGAATATTATAACAGCATAAGTGTGGATCATTTGATTTATACTCTGGTTCCTATAAATATAATTCAATGTGTTTATAACTTTAACTAATATAGAGAATTTAGGAATAAAATATTATTTTTAATTGTTTCGTATATGCATTTTATTGGGAGTTTGTTTTAAAGAATAATTATTAAATAAATTGTATTATAACCCGGCCATATACTAACAAGACACTGTTCCTGTGGAGGAATAGGAACTATTACTACTCCCAGGGCGGAAAGATCCTTGACACAATTTAAGAATGCCTCTCTCTCTTTATCTGGTCTACAGATAATCTTGAAAGAAGAATCCTGCCTCTGGGAGGGAAAGTCTTGAATTCTATTTTGTACCCCTGGGATATGATGTCCACCTCCCAGGGATCCGGAACATCTCTTACTCAGGCTTGAGCGAATTGAGAAAGTCTGCCTCCTACTGCATCCGCTCCCGGATAGGGGGCTGACCCTTCATACTGACTTGGAATCAGCCGCTGGTTTCTTAGACTGCTTCCCCTTGTTCCAAGACTGACCAGGCTTCCAGGAGGACTTGGATTGTTCCTGCTTGGGGGAGGGAGGGAGGGGAGGGTTTACCTCTAAAGTTATGAAAGGAACGAAAATTACTCTGTCGTCCTTTTTGCTTATTCTTCTTATCCTGAGGGAGAAGAGATCCCTTTCCTCCTGTAATATCAGAAATTATTTCAGCCAAGCCAGGCCCAAACAAGGTCTTATCCTTGTAAGGGATCGCCAATAGTTTGGACTTAGATGAAACATCCGCAGACCAGGACTTTAACTATAAGGCTCTGCGGGCAAGAACCGCAAAACCAGACATTTTTGCTCCCAACTTAATGACTTGTAAAGAAGCATCCGTGATAAAGGAGTTGACTAACTTAAGAGTCTTAATCCTGTCCTGGATTTCCTCAAGAGGAGTATCTGTCTGAATAGAAACAGACAAGGCATCAAACCAGTAGGCTGCCGCACTTGTGATAGAGACAATACACACCGCAGGCTGCCATTGGAGACCTTGGTGAACATACATTTTCTTTAGCAATGCTTCCAACTTCTTATCCAGGAATAGTGGTCCTTTTGGCCAAAGTGGAAATCGCCCCTTCCACTTTAGGAACCATTTGCCACGACTCTTTAATTGAGTCAGCTAAAGGAAACATTTTCTTGAAAATTGGAGATGGAGAAAAAGGAATTCCAGGCCTCTCCCACTCCCGTGCAATAATCTCTGTAGCACGGTCTGGTACAGGGAATACCTCCACCGCGGAGGGAACATCAAAGTACTTGTTCAGCTTACTGGACTTTTTAAGGTTGACTACAACGGTCGTGTCAGAGTCGTCCAAGGTAGCTAAAACCTCCTTTAGTAACAGACGGAGGTGTTCCAGCTTAAATCTTAATGATACCACATCAGAATCAGAAGAAGGAATTATACTGTCTGAATCTGAGATTTCACCCTCAGACGCTACTGAAGTGTCTTCCTCCTCAAACTTCTGAGAGGGATCACCCTGAGTAGTCACAACTGGATCAGAAACCTTATTCACCGATTCTTTAAAATACCTCTTGTGCTTCCCCTGCAGCATGGGAAAAGCAGACAGCCCCTCAGAGACCGCCGAGGATACCTGGGCAGCAATGTCTTGCAAAGAAACTCCAACCTGAGCGTGCGAGGAACCGCAGGACACTGTATGTGTAGACGAAAAAGATTGGGACACTTGGGGAGAAAGCTGCAGCATATCTGATGCAGAACTTGACACCTGAACAGCATCCGCCTTAGCTAATGGTGGCTCAGGATCAAAAAGTCTATCCCTGTAATGCAAAGTTCTCTCAATACATGAATTGCAAAAGGGTATTGGGGGTTCTACCTGGGAGTCAAAACATAAACCACATGTAACAGTTTGCAAAGCTTCTTGGTCCATTTTTTCCCACAAGAAGATTAATGAGACAAAATAGAAAACAAGATCGATATCCTACTTTAGCTAATAAGGCTAGAAACTATACTGCCCCTTTAAATTTTAAAAAAGGAGCAGAAAAATCTGAATTAACCCCAGGCAACCCTCTACATCTCAGCTGTTTTGCTGAGGTCCCTACCTGTCCCACTGACTGCGGACAATATTCACACAGAAACGATCCTGCTCTGACTCCGGTCAAAGAAAGAGTTGTGCTTCCCTATCGGCTGAATAACTCTGAACACAGCGGAAAATCGTCTCTGACGATAGCGACACAGCTCCGGAGCTCACAGGAAGTGAGTCCGGAAACGCACAAAATTTACTGCTGCCTCTCCTATAGTCAGGGGCGGTCCCGGCGGCCATTACGGTAAAAGAACACTTTGCTGATAAGAGAAAGTTTTACAAAACCTTATAGGCAAGCAGAATACCCTCATAGTCCTAGACTGGGAGTAATCTGTAGGCAAATACACATACCGAGTCACCAATAAATACTCTCCCTATCGTCCACAGTGTCTGCTGACTGTCTGTAATTATACTTCAAAGGGGTCAATAATAACACGTCCCAAAACAGCATTTAACCTGCAAAAGTGCCAGATTTTCCCTCCAAATAAAGAAAAATACACTTGGCACTTACCTGAATGTCAATCTGTCCGGCAGCAGGACAGCTCACCCGGTTTGAGAGGGTTCCATCCCTCACATGGACCTGTGGAAAAAAAGATAGCCTAAGTAAGCTTACTCAGTATATCTAAATAGGGCAGCAAAACTGTTTGGGAAAATGCAGTGGGGATTGTACCCCACAAGATCCCAATTGCTTAAAAGCCACCACTGCCCTACTGAAGAAACTGATGTGGGCTAAAGCTAGACCCTAGGAAAGATCAGAGCAAACCTACTCTGCTTTAAAATAATAAAATCTTGATTGTAGTATCAGACACCGAAAATTCACCTCCTCCTTGCACCGCAGACAAAGAGAATGACTGGGGTTGGTGGGAAGGGAAGTGATACTCAACAGCTTTGCTGTGGTGCTCTTTGCCTCCTCCTGCTGGCCAGGAGTGATATTCCCAACAGTAATTGATGATGATCCGTGGACTCACCGTGTCACTAGAAAGAAAACAGAAAATGTTATTACCCCTTATAGAGTTAACAAATTCTTTAAATTTGGGAACATTGGTTTAAAAGCAAACTACCACATAGCACTCACATGGCACACTGAGATATAGGAAGCAACTTTAACTAAGCGTGCCAAAGCCCGACCCATGGCGGGAGAAGTTCTTAACCTTCCCGCTGACGGTAGTTATTTCTACAAATCAGTAGGAATTAGAAACAAGGGTGCCCTAAGAGCTTCCACTCAAGTGACACCTCCCAGGCTGTGAGTCCCGCACGGACTTACAATACAGAGTTTAGTAAAGTTACTAGAGAGGGATTCTGAAAAACATAAAGTATGCTTACCTGATAATTTAATTTCCATCGAGGGGAGGAGAGTCCACGGCTTCATTCATTACTGTTGGGAATTAAGAACTTGGCCACTAGGAGGAGGCAAAGACACCCCAGCCAAAGGCTTAAATACCTCCCCCACTCCCCTCATCCCCCAGTCATTCTGCTGTGGGAACAAGGAACAGAAGGAGAAATATCAGGGTATAAATGGTGCCAGAAGATGAATTAAATTTAGGAGCGCCCATGAAAGATACGGGCGGGAGCCGTGGACTCTTTTCCTCAATGGAAATGAAATTATCAGGTAAGCATAATTTATGTTTTCTATCTAAAGGGGAGGAGAGTCCACAGTTTCATTCATTCATTACTGTTGGGAACATATACCCAAGCTCTACAAGACACTGAATGAAACCGGGAGGGTAAAAGGCGGAGCCTAATCTGAGGGCACCACAGCCTGCAAAACCTTTCTACCAAAAACAGCTTCCGCAGAAGCAAAAACGTTAAATTTGTAAAACTTTGTAAAAGTGTGTAAGGAGGACCAGGTAGCCACCTTACAAATTTGCTCCATAGAGGCCTCATTCTTGAAAGCCCAAGACGAAGCCACAGCTCTAGTTGAATGAGCCGTGATCCTCTGAGGAGGCTTATGTCCCACTGTCTAATAGGCCAAGCGAATCAAGCTCCTCAACCAAAAGGACAAAGAAGAGGCTTTCTTCCCCTTGCGCTTCCCTGAATACAACACAAAAAGAGATGTAGACTGTCTGAAATCCTTTGTAGCGTGAAGATAGAGCTTTAAGGCACGAACCACATCCAGGTTATGAATTAACCTCTCCTTAGAAGAAGGGTTAGGACATAAAGAAGGAACAACTATTTCTCGATTGATGTTACGGTTAGACACCACCTTGGGAAGAAACCCCAAACCAGTGCGAAGCACAGCCTTATCCGCATGAAAAACCAGATAAGGATGCTCACATTGCAAGGCAGCCAGTTCAGATACCCTGCGTGCCGATGCAATGGCCAACAGGAAAAGAACCTTCCAGGACAGAATCTTAATGTCAATGGAGTGCATAGGCTCAAACGGAACCTTCTGCAATACTTTAAGGACCAAGTTTAAGCTCCATGGGGGAGCAGACTGTCTAAAGACAGGCCTGATTCTAGACAGAGCCTGAACAAAGGATTGTATGTCAGGGAGCTCAGCGAGTCTCCTATGCAACAAGACTGATAATGCCGAAATCTGTCCCTTTAAGGAACTGGCAGCAAGACCCTTCTCCAAACCCTCTTGGAGAAAGGACAGAATCCTGGATACCTTCACCTTTTGTCAAGGATATCCATGCTTCTCACACCAGGACAAGTAAGTCCTCCACACTTTATGGTAGATGCGACGAGTGACTGGCTTCCTTGCCTGAATTAGCGTCTCAATCACACTTTCAGAAAAGCCTCTCTTGGCCAAGACTAAGCGTTCAATCTCCACGCAGTCAGCCTCAGAGAATCGAGATTTTGATGTTGAAAAGGACCCTGTTCCAACAGATCCATGCGACAGGGTAACTTCCATGGCGGAGAGGATGACATTCCCACCAGATCTGCAAACCACATCCTCTGCGCCCACAATGGAGCAATCAGAATGGCCGAAGCTTGCTCCTGTTTGATGCGTGCCACTACACAAGGTAGAAGTGGTAACGGTGGAAAAATGTAAGCTAGGCTGAACCCCCAAGGAACCGCCAAGGCATCTATCATCTCTGCCTGGGGATACCTGGACCTCGACCTGTATCGGGGTAGCTTGCAATTGAGTCTGGACGCCATGAGATCTATCTCCGGCGTTACCCACCTGAGTCAAATCTCTGCAAACACTTTGGGGTGGAGAGACCATTCCCCCAGATGGAAGGATTGCCTGCTGAGAAAATCTGCTTCCCAGTTGTCCACACCTGGAATGTGAATCGGTGAGAGCGAGCAGCTGTGGTACTCCGCCCACTCCAAGATCCGAGACACCTCCCTAATGGATAGGGAGCTCCTCATACCCCCCTGATGGTTGATGTAAGCCACTGAGGTAATGTTGTCGGTCTGGAATCTGATGAAGCTGAACGACCCCAGAGGAGGCCATGCCTTCAGAGCATTGTAGATTGCTCAGAATTCCAGAATATTTATCGGAAGGTCCATTTTCCTTGTGCCATCCTGGCACCCCAAAAAGCTCCCCATCCTGCCAGACTCGCGTCCATGGTCACAATCTCCTAGGACGGTCTCAAGAAGGATGTTCCCATGGACAGTTGCTCCGGACGGATCCACCAAGAGAGTGAGATCCGGCTCCGAGTATCCATGGATATCTGCTGTGATAGATCTGAATGATCGCCGTTCCACTGTCCCAACATGCACAATTGAAGAGGTCTGAGATGGAACCTGGCGAATGGAATGATGTCTATGCTGGAAACCATGAGTCCGATCACCTCCATACACTGAGCCACCGAGGGGCTTGAGGAGGACTGAAGGGCAAGACAAGAGGACGCAATATTCCTGCGTCGATGGTCTGTGAGAAATATTTTCATGGACATAGAGTCTATTATTGTGCCCAGGAACTCCACCCTGTTGCTGGGAACTCTTTCCTGAGTTAATCATCCAACCGTGAGATTGGAGCAAAAGAAGAAGAGCCCTCGAATGATCCGCTGAAAGACTGAGCGACGGCCACTGCAAGTAGCGCCCCCAGAACCTTCATGAAGACTCTCTGGGCCACAAACTGGAAGTGTTGGTCCAGAAACGCAAATCTTAGGAACTTGAAGTGGTCCCTGTAAATTGTCAAATGAAGGTAAGCGTCCTTCAACTCTATTGTTGTCATTAACTGTCCCTCTTGAACTAGGGGCAGAACAGATCTGATCGTTTCTATTTTGAATGATGGAACACTCAGAAACTTGTTTAAACACTTTAAGTCCAGAATCAGGCGGAACATGTCCTCCTTCTTTGGAACCACAAAAAGATTTGAATAGTACCCTAGACCCCTTTCTGCTTGGGGTACTGGTATGATAACACCGAGAGAGGAGAGATCCCACAAACACTCTAGAAAGTTCTCTCTCTTTTCCAGTCTTGAAGACAGGTTTGACAGGAAGAATCTGAACCTGGGCGGATGGGATCTGAACCCTATCCTGTAACCCTGGACGACAACCTCCAAAACCCAAGGGTCCTGAACGTCCTGTGAGCAGCCTTCTTAAAAAGAGAGATAATCTGCCCCCGATCTGGTCTGGAGACCGGTCGGGGGCATGCCCCTTCTTGCCGATTTTGTCTCAGCGGGCT
Source organism: Bombina bombina (assembly GCF_027579735.1). NCBI lineage: Eukaryota > Metazoa > Chordata > Amphibia > Anura > Bombinatoridae > Bombina > Bombina bombina. Next base: position 184,334 of record NW_026511806.1, read on the forward strand.
TCTTGCTCTGCTTAGACTTGTTCCAAGAATGAGCCTGCTTCCAAGTTCCCTTGGATTGGTCCGCTTTCGCAGTGGGCTGCTGGTGCTGTGCCTTGTCCGCACGAAAAGTAGATCCTTTAGGCTTAGCCTTCTTATCCTGCGGTAGGAAAGCTCCCTTGCCCCCTGTAACCGTGGATATGATTGAATCCAATTCTGGACCGAACAGAATCTTTCCTTGAAAAGGCAGGGACAACAGCCTCGCTTTAGAGATCAAGACTTTAGCCACAGAGCCCTGCGAGCTAAAACGGAAAAAACCTGACACCTTAGCATTCAGGCAAATAATTTGCACATTGGCATCACAGATTAAAGATTTTGCGACCTCCAGCGCCTTAATCTTATCCTGTATCTCGTTGATGGAAGTCTCCCCCTCGACTATTTCACATCAATATGCCGCAGCTACGGCCGCTGCCGGCTGAATAACAAACCCTGTGTGTTGAAAAATCTTCCTTAACATGTTTTCCAACTTTTTATCCATGGGCTCCTTAAAGGACGAACTATCCTCGAGGGGACTAGTTGTCCGCTTCGCGAGCGTGGAGATAGCACCAGCCACCTTAGGGACAGTACCCCACAGCTCAAGCTGAGAGTCCGGAATGGGGAACAGTTTCTTAAAGGAAGAAGGGGAAAAGGAAGAACCTAATCACTCCCATTCATTCTTAATAATATTAGCCATCTTAACAGGAACCGGGAAGGCCTGAGGCACCACCCTGTCCTCATATTCCTTATCAAGCTTAGGAATCGCAGGTGGTTCCGGAACCTCCAGAGTAGCAAGCACTTGCTTCAGCAAAAAGCGCAAATTCTCTATCCTAAACCTAAAGTTAGGCTCCTCCGCAGCCGGTGGTTTAGATGACACGGACTCCGACCCAGAAGGGGCCTCCAAAGAGTCGGAGTGGGCCTCGTCATCATATGCCTCTATTTCCATAGGCGTAGACAACCCCTGGGCTGGGCCGCCATGATATGCCCTACGCTTGTGCTTAGCAGAATGTGGTAAGGCATGGATCACTTTCGATACCGCCATTTGAAGTTGATCCGCAAAATCTGACGGTCAATGAATATCTCCCGCAGGAGTAATGGTTCGACCCTGTGACGCTGCATGTGCAATTGGAGATGAGTTCAGGGAACGCACCTCACGGGACGGGGAACCCTCAGAGGTGGATGGCTCAGTAGTACTAGACATCCGTTTACTTTTAGATGTCGTAACTATATTAAGGCATGTGGAACATAGTTGAGCAGGCTGTTCTACCAGAACCTCCTCACAATAAACACAGGAATGAGACCTTGTTAAAGAGGGAGAACTCTCTAACGCGTCAGAGTCCTCCATAGCTTGCGCTGTTATTACGGACTAGATTCATTTAATAAATATGTACCTTTATAACCTCCAATGGCCGGGGCACTCACCACCTCCTATGACCAGGACTATAGAAACCGTTTTGTCTCCTGTGCCGCTGATCAACAGAGGAAGAGAGATAGCCACACCCGGTGAGTCGGTCACATGGAATGCCTGGCAGGACCGCCCCTGCCTAAGGAGAAAACGTGCCAAAAAAGGGTTGCACAATATTCCCTCATATTGCCTCATCTCCATATAAAGCAGCAATGACACAATTAACAATATCATGTATAAACCCCCCCTGTTCATTAATCCCCTTTCAAGGAATATTAACCCTTGATTCTTTAAAGATAAGAGGCGTCACACTGTGACCCTGTCTTCCGTGTTATCATTATGTAATAAAAAATTAAAACGATCTTACCAGAATCTACGCCATGGAACAGGAACACGGCCCTTCAAGTGTGACAGGTTAGTAGCCTCGCTCCTGACATGGACTTGAGTGTAAAAAGCAGGCAGCGAAACTCGTCAACGCTGTCTGATTGCTTGTGGAGCTGTTAATATGAGTCGGGATGGTTTTGCAGGAAGACTCTCCCTGCATCTCCTGACTTTCGCCCAGGCTCTCCCTGAGAGGCTGACAGGACTACTTAAAACTCCAGTCTCAATGAGAAGAGTACTACCCTTCATAAGAGACTACTCCAATCTTCAGCACTTCTCTACCGTCCTCCTATAACGAAAGCAAAGAATAACTGGGGGATGAGGGAAGTGGGGGAGGTATTTAAGCCTTTGGCTGGGGTGTCTTTGCCTCCTCCTGGTGGCCTGGTTCTTAATTCCCAACAGTAATGAATGAAGCCGTGGACTCTCCTCCCCTTTAGATGGAATCTATGTCACGCATCCGCTTGAGCCTCTGGCACCATTCTGCTCTGAACTGACACCGGGTCCTAGACCCTCTAAAGCAGGGGTCGCCAACCTTTCGGACCTCAGGGACCACTAAACTCACAATTTTGAATACCGTGGACCACTAACATGATTTTTTTTTAAAAAGGTACAAACTTGTATAATACACACACACACACATACTGTACATAACTAGTATAACCGTAGCTAAGTTTACATTATGTAGATATTTACTCATTTTTAAGAATTATTTTTTGGAATTAACTAACTGAATGACAGAACTGAGAGAATACTTCCAAATGACAGATGAAGGGTGAATGCCAACTTTTGAGCTGGAAACAGAGAGGAAGAAAGCGGGGGAAAAAGAATTATATTTAAAAGGACCACAAGACTTCCAAGTTACCTCCTCAGTAAGGAATTATTCAAAACTACTTATGATCATGGACAGACATTGGAGTCATAAATTACGTTTATATCAGAAAGTTCTCAATATGGATGTGAGCTAACCACGACTGATGTTACTGGCAATTACTACTGGTGGGATATGGCTGATCTGCTGGATGGCAATTACTGGAATTCAGGTGGAATGGCTTTGTGCTCAGCAAAATTATCAGAATGAAAAAAATTTAATAAATAAAAAAAAAGAAGTTGGAGGGGAGGAAGACAAACAGTGATGTAAGTCTATCTGAAGGAATTAGGAAAACTACTACAAAGAGACAGGTAAAGGGAAGAAAATAAATGAAATATGAGAACATTTAACATTTTCTTTTTTATATACTTTAATTGCACTATGTCAAGCCAAGACTATATCAACCTCTGCTGGCTTTACAATGGAATCATGTCCCTCTAAGCAGCACGCCGGCCGGGGGGATTAAAAAACAGAATTTATGTTTACCTGATAAATTACTTTCTCCAACGGTGTGTCCGGTCCACGGCGTCATCCTTACTTGTGGGATATTCTCTTCCCCAACAGGAAATGGCAAAGAGCCCAGCAAAGCTGGTCACATGATCCCTCCTAGGCTCCGCCTTCCCCAGTCATTCGACCGACTTAAAGGAGGAATATTTGCATAGGAGAAATCATATGATACCGTGGTGACTGTAGTTAACGAAAATAAATCATCAGACCTGATTAAAAAACCAGGGCGGGCCGTGGACCGGACACACCGTTGGAGAAAGTAATTTATCAGGTAAACATAAATTCTGTTTTCTCCAACATAGGTGTGTCCGGTCCACGGCGTCATCCTTACTTGTGGGAACCAATACCAAAGCTTTAGGACACGGATGATGGGAGGGAGCAAATCAGGTCACCTAGATGGAAGGCACCACGGTTTGCAAAACCTTTCTCCCAAAAATAGCCTCAGAAGAAGCAAAAGTATCAAATTTGTAAAATTTGGTAAAAGTGTGCAGTGAAAACCAAGTCGCTGCCTTACATATCTGATCAACAGAAGCCTCGTTCTTAAAGGCCCATGTGGAAGCCACGGCCCTAGTGGAATGAGCTGTGATTCTTACAGGAGGCTGCCGTCCGGCAGTCTCATAAGCCAATCTGATGATGCTTTTAAGCCAAAAAGATAGAGAGGTAGAAGTTGCTTTTTGACCTCTCCTTTTACCAGAATAAACAACAAACCAGGAAGATGTTTGTCTGAAATCCTTTGTAGCATCTAAAATAGAATTTTAGAGCACGGACAACGTCCAAATTGTGTAACAAACGTTCCTTCTATGAAACTGGATTCGGACACAAAGAAGGTACAACTATCTCCTGGTTAATATTTTTGTTGGAAACAACCTTCGGAAGAAAACCAGGCTCAGTACGTAAAACCACCTTATCTGCATGGACCAGATAGGGCGGAGAACTACTTGAGCAGATAACTCAGAAACTCTTCTAGCGGAAGAAATTGCAACCTAAAACAAAACTTTCCAAGATAATAACTTAATATCTACGGAATGTAAGGGTTCAAACGGAACCCCTTGAAGAACTGAAAGAACTAGATTAAGACTCCAGGGAAGAGTCAAAGGTCTGTAAACAGGCTTGATTCTAACCAGAGCCTGAACAAACTCTTAAACGTCTGGCACAGCTGCCAGCCTTTTGTGAAGTAAAACAGATAAAGCAGAGATCTGTCCCTTCAGAGAACTCGCAGAAAATCCTTTCTCCAAACCTTCTTGTAGAAAGGAAAGAATCTTAGGAATTTTTATCTTGTTCCATGGGAATCCTTTAGATTCACACCAACAGATATATTTTTTCCATATATTATGGTAAATTTTTCTAGTTACAGGCTTTCTAGCCTGAATAAGAGTATCTATTACAGAATCTGAAAACCCACGCTTTGATAAAATCAAGCGTTCAAACTCCAAGCAGTCAGTTGGAGGAAAACCAGATTCGGATGTTCGAATGGACCCTGAATAAGAAGGTCCTGTCTCAAAGGTAGCTTCCATGGTGGAGCCGATGACACATTCACCAGGTCTGCATACCAAGTCCTGCGTGGCCACACAGGAACTATCAAGGTCACCGAAGCCCTCTCCAGATTGATCCTGGCTACCAGCCTGGGAATGAGAGGAAACGGTGGGAATACATAAGCTAGGTTGAAGATCCAAGGTGCTACTATTGTATCCAATAGAGTCGCCTTGGGATCCCTGGATTTGGACCCGTAACAAGGGACCATGAAGTTCTGACGAGAGGCCATCAGAACCATGTCTGGAATGCCCCATAATTGAGTTATTTGGGCAAAGATTTCCAGATGGAGTTCCCACTCCCCCGGATGCTCCTCCATCGCCAGGGAACTCCTTGTTACCCCCTGATGGTTGATATATGTAACAGTCGTCATGATGTCTGATTGAAACCTTATGAATTTGGCCTTTGCTAGTCGAGGCCAAGCCTTGAGAGCATTGAATATCGCTCTCAGTTCCATTATGTTTATCGGGAGAAGAGAGTCTTCCCGAAACCATAGACCCTGAGTTTTCAGGGGTTCCCAGACCGCGCCCCAGCCCACCAGACTGGCGTCGGTCGTGACAATGACCTATTCTGGTCTGCGGAAGCTCATTCCCTGTGACAGGTTGTCCAGGGTCAGCCACCAACGGAGTGAATCTCTGGTTATTTACTATGTCCGCCACCCGCTTGGGTATAGGAAAAACATCGGGGGGCACCGGAACCTCTAGGAACTTGTCCATCTTACCTAATTTCTCTGGAATGACCAAATTGTCACAATCATCCAGAGTAGATAATACCTCCTTAAGTAGTGCGTGGAGATGTTGAAATTTAAATTTAAAAGTTACAATATCAGGTTCTGCTTGTTGAGAAATTTTCCCTGAATCTGAAATTTCTCCCTCAGACAAAACCTCCCTCCTGGCCCCTTCAGATAGGTGTGAGGGTATGTCAGAACAGATATCATCAGCGTCCTCTTGCTCTTCAGTGTTTAAAACAGAGCAATCACGCTTTCTCTGATAAGTAGGCATTTCGGAAAAAATGCATGCAATAGAATTATCCATTACAGCCATTAATTGTTGTATGGTAATAAGTATTGGCGCACTAGATGTACTAGGGGCCTCTTGTGTGGGCAAAACTGGTGTAGACACAGAAGGGGATGATGCAGTACCATGCTTACTCCCCTCATTAGAGGAATCATCTTGGGCAATATCATATCTATGGCATTATTATCCCTACTTTGTTTGGACATTATGACACAAATATATCACATATATTTAAATGGGGAGACACATTGGCTTTCATACATATAGAACATCGTTATCTGATGGTTCAGACATGTTAAACAGGCTTAAACTTGTCAACAAAGCACAAAAAACGTTTTACAATAAAACCGTTACTGTCCCTTTAAATTTCAAACTGAACACACTATTACTGAATATGTGAAAAAGTATGAAGGAATTGTTCAAATTTCACCAAAATTTCACCACAAAATAACGGAACCGGAGCCGTTTTTACATTTAACCCCTATACAGTCCCAGGTATCTGCTTTGCTGAGACCCAACCAAGCCCAGAGGGGAATACGATACCAAATGATGCCTTCTATAAGCTTTTTCAGTGGTTCTTGGCTCCTCACACATGCATCTGCATGCCATGCTTTCCAAAAACAACTGCGCATTAGAGGCGCGAAAATGAGGCTCTGTCTATGACTAGAAAAGGCCCCCAGTGAAAAAGGTGTCCAATACAGTGCCTGCCGTTTTTATTAAAACAATCCCCAAGATTTAACAACTATTAAAAGTAATAATCTGCCAAATATACTTAGTAAAGTAATCGTTTTAGCCCAGAAAAATGTCTACCAGTTTTTTAAGCCCTAATGAAGCCCTTTATTCTTTTACTTAAACTAAGAAAATGGCTTACCGGTTCCCATAGGGAAAATGACAGCTTCCAGCATTACCGAGTCTTGTTAGAAATGTGTCATACCTCAAGCAGCAAAAGTCTGCTCACTGTTTCCCCCAACTGAAGTTAATTCCTCTCAACAGTCCTGTGTGGAAACAGCCATCGATTTTAGTAACGGTTGCTAAAATCATTTTCCTCTTACAAACAGAAATCTTCATCTCTTTCCTGTTTCAGAGTAAATAGTACATACCAGCACTATTTTAAAATAACAAACTCTTGATTGAAGAATAAAAACTACATTTAAACACCAAAAAACTCTAAGCCATCTCCGTGGAGATGTTGCCTGTACAACGGCAAAGAGAATGACTGGGGAAGGCGGAGCCTAGGAGGGATCATGTGACCAGCTTTGCTGGGCTCTTTGCCATTTCCTGTTGGGGAAGAGAATATCCCACAAGTAAGGATGACGCCGTGGACCGGACACACCTATGTTGGAGAAATACAATCTAGCTCCATAAATTGAGCAGTACTAAGTAACGTACGTAGGGAGATTGTAATTTAAATCCTCCATTGGTTTTCACTGATGTCCAGCCAGGCACTGTAGGGAGTTGCGGCATGACAGGTGTGACACCATCAGAGGAGATTAATTCCTGCTTGATAGTGTCAAGGACCACCATCTTCTCATGGACCACCAGTGGTCCATGGACCAATGGTTGGCGACCGCTGCTCTAAAGCACCGTAATCCCTCATGAGGGAAAGAGAAAGTGCACAAATAGTATTCACAGCTCTAGGTGCAGAAAGTGCTAATATGGGAGATAGTAGATCGAAGGATTGCTGCTCTCCCCTAAAAAAGGAAATTTATGCTTACCTGATAAATGTATTTCTTTTACGATATGACGAGTCCACGGATTTCATCCTTACTTATGGGATATCGCCTCCTGGTCAGCAGGAGGAGGCAGAGCACCACAGCAGAGCTGTATATATAGCTCCTCCCTTACCTCCCACTCCAGTCATTCGACCGAAGTTAGGAAGAGAAAGGAAAAGCCAAGGTGCAGAGGTGACTGAAGTTTAACAAAAATAAAGACAAATCTTAGAAAAATGACAGGGTGGGCCGTGGACTCGTCATATCGTAAAAGAAATAAATTTATCAGGTAAGCATAAATTTCCTTTTCTTTTACAAGATATGACGAGTACACGGATTTCATCCTTACTTATGGGATACAATACCAAAGATATAGGACACGGATGAAAGGGAGGGACAAGACAGGAACCTAAATGGAAGGCACCACTGCTTGAAGAACCTTTCTCCCAAAAACAACCTCGGATGAGGCATAAGTATCAAATTTGTAAAATTTGGAAAAAGTGTGAAGAGACGAACAAGTTGCAGCCTTGCAAATCTGTTCAACAGAAGCATCATTTTTAAATGCCCATGAGGAAGCCACAGCCCTAGTCGAATGAGCCGTAATTCTTTCAGGAGGCTGTTGTCCAGCAGTCTCATATGCAAAACGGATGATACTCTTCAGCCAAAAAGAGAGGGAGGTAGCCGTAGCTTTCTGGCCCCTACGTCTTCCGGAAAAAACAACAAATAAAGAAGATGATTGACGAAATTCTTAAGTTGCCTGCAAGTAAAACTTAAAGGCACGGACCACGTCCAAGTTATGTAACAGACGCTCCTTCTTAGAAGAAGGATTGGGACACAATGAAGGAACAATAATTTCCTGGTTAATATTTTTGTTGGAAACAACCTTAGGAAGAAAACCAGGTTTGGTATGTAACACTACCTTATCGGAATGAAAAATAAGGTAAGGAGAATCACATTGTAGAGCCAAAAGCTCAGAAACTCTGCGAGCAGAAAAAATAGCAACTAAAAAACATAATTTATGTAAGAACTTACCTGATAAAATAATTTCTTTCATATTAGCAAGAGTCCATGAGCTAGTGACGTATGGGATATACATTCCTACCAGGAGGGGCAAAGTTTCCCAAACCTCAAAATGCCTATAAATACACCCCTCACCACACCCACAAATCAGTTTAACGCATAGCCAAGAAGTGGGGTGATAAGACAAAAGTGCGAAAGCATAAAGAATAAGGAATTGGAATAATTGTGCTTTATACAAAAAAATCATAACCACCACAAAAAGGGTGGGCCTCATGGACTCTTGCTAATATGAAAGAAATGAATTTATCAGGTAAGTTCTTACATAAATTATGTTTTCTTTCATGTAATTAGCAAGAGTCCATGAGCTAGTGACATATGGGATAATGACTACCCAAGATGTGGATCTTCCACGCAAGAGTCACTAGAGAGGGAGGGATAAAATAAAGACAGCCAATTCCGCTGAAAATAATCCACACCCAAAATAAAGTTTAAATCTTATAATGAAAAAAACTGAAATTATAAGCAGAAGAATCAAACTGAAACAGCTGCCTGAAGTACTTTTCTACCAAAAACTGCTTCAGAAGAAGAAAACACATCAAAATGGTAGAATTTAGTAAAAGTATGCAAAGAAGACCAAGTTGCTGCTTTGCAAATCTGATCAACCGAAGCTTCATTCCTAAACGCCCAGGAAGTAGAAACTGACCTAGTAGAATGAGCTGTAATCCTTTGAGGCAGAGTTTTACCCGACTCGACATAAGCATGATGAATTAAAGATTTCAACCAAGATGCCAAAGAAATGGCAGAGGCCTTCTGACCTTTCCTAGAACCAGAAAAGATAACAAATAGACTAGAAGTCTTTCGGAAATTCTTAGTAGCTTCAACATAATATTTCAAAGCTCTAACTACATCCAAAGAATGCAATGATCTCTCCTTAGAATTCTTAGGATTAGGACATAATGAAGGAACCACAATTTCTCTACTAATGTTGTTAGAATTCACAACCTTAGGTAAAAATTTAAAAGAAGTTCGCAACACCGCCTTATCCTGATGAAAAATCAGAAAAGGAGACTCACAAGAAAGAGCAGATAATTCAGAAACTCTTCTAGCAGAAGAGATGGCCAAAAGAAACAAAATTTTCCAAGAAAGTAATTTAATGTCCAATGAATGCATAGGTTCAAACGGAGGAGCTTGAAGAGCCCCCAGAACCAAATTCAAACTCCAAGGAGGAGAAATTGACTTAATGACAGGTTTTATACGAACCAAAGCTTGTACAAAACAATGAATATCAGGAAGATTAGCAATCTTTCTGTGAAAAAGAACAGAAAGAGCAGAGATTTGTCCTTTCAAGGAACTTGCAGACAAACCTTTATCCAAACCATCCTGAAGAAACTGTAAAATTCTCGGAATTCTAAAAGAATGCCAGGAAAAATGATGAGAAAGACACCAAGAAATGTAAGTCTTCCAGACTCTATAATATATCTTCCTAGATACAGATTTACGAGCCTGTAACATAGTATTAATCACAGAGTCAGAGAAACCTCTTTGACTAAGAATCAAGCGTTCAATCTCCATACCTTTAAATTTAAGGATTTGAGATCCTGATGGAAAAAAGGACCTTGCGACAGAAGGTCTGGTCTTAACGGAAGAGTCCACGGTTGGCAAGAGGCCATCCGGACAAGATCCGCATACCAAAACCTGTGAGGCCATGCTGGAGCCACCAGCAGAACAAACGAGCATTCCTTCAGAATCTTGGAGATTACTCTTGGAAGAAGAACTAGAGGCGGAAAGATATAGGCAGGATGATACTTCCAAGGAAGTGACAATGCATCCACTGCTTCCGCTTGAGGATCCCTGGATCTGGACAGATACCTGGGAAGTTTCTTGTTTAGATGAGAAGCCATCAGATCTATTTCTGGAAGTCCCCACATTTGAACAATCTGAAGAAATACCTCTGGGTGAAGAGACCATTCGCCCGGATGTAACGTTTGGCGACTGAGATAATCCGCTTCCCAATTGTCTATACCTGGGATATGAACCGCAGAAACTAGAAAGGAGCTGGATTCCGCCCATACCAGTATCCGAGATACTTCTTTCATAGCCAGAGGACTGTGAGTCCCTCCTTGATGATTGATGTATGCCACAGTTGTGACATTGTCTGTCTGAAAACAAATGAACGATTCTCTCTTTAGAAGAGGCCATGACTGAAGAGCTCTGAAAATTGCACGGAGTTCCAAAATATTGATTGGTAATCTCACCTCCTGAGATTCCCAAACCCCTTGTGCTGTCAGAGACCCCCAAACAGCTCCCCAACCTGTCAGACTTGCATCTGTTGAAATTACAGTCCAGGTCGGGAGAACAAAAGAAGCCCCCTGAACTAAACGATGGTGATCTGTCCACCACGTCAGAGAGTGTCGTACAATCGGTTTTAAAGATATTAATTGAGATATCTTTGTGTAATCCCTGCACCACTGGTTCAGCATACAGAGCTGAAGAGGTCGCATGTGAAAACGAGCAAAGGGGATCGCGTCCGATGCAGCAGTCATAAGACCTAGAATTTCCATGCATAAGGCTACCGAAGGGAATGATTGTGATTGAAGGTTTCGACAAGCTGACATCAATTTTAGACGTCTCTTGTCTGTCAGAGACAGAGTCATGGACGCTGAATCTATCTGGAAACCCAAAAAGGTTACCCTTGTCTGAGGAATCAATGAACTTTTCGGTAAATTGATCCTCCAACCATGATCTTGAAGAAACAACACAAGTCGATTCGTATGAGATTCTGCTAAATGTGAAGACTGAGCAAGTACCAAGATATCGTCCAAATAAGGAAATACCACAATACCCTGTTCTCTGATTACAGACAGAAGGGCACCGAGAACCTTTGTAAAAATTCTTGGAGCTGTTGCTAGGCCAAACGGCAGAGCCACAAACTGGTAAACTTTTCTAGGAAAGAGAATCTCAGAAACTGATAGTGATCTGGATGAATCGGAATATGCAGATATGCATCCTGTAAATCTACTGTGGACATATAATGCCCTTGCTGAACAAAAGGCAGGATAGTCCTTATAGTTACCATTTTGAATGTTGGTATCCTTACATAACGATTCAATATTTTTAGATCCAGAACTGGTCTGAAGGAATTCTCCTTCTTTGGTACAATGAAGAGATTTGAATAAAACCCCAGCCCCTGTTCCAGAACTGGAACTGGCATAATTACTCCAGCCAACTCGAGATCTGAAACACATTTCAGAAATGCTTGAGCCTTCGCTGGATTTACTGGGACACGGGAAAGAAAAAATCTCTTTGCAGGAGGCCTTATCTTGAAGCCAATTCTGTACCCTTCTGAAACAATGTTTTGAATCCAAAGATTGTGAATTGAATTGATCCAAATTTCTTTGAAAAATCGTAATCTGCCCCCTAACAGCTGGGCTGGAATGAGGGCCGCACCTTCATGTGGACTTGGGAGCTGGCTTTGGTTTTCTAAAAGGCTTGGATTTATTCCAGACTGGAGATGGTTTCCAAAATGATACCGCTCCTGTGGGTGAAGGATCAGGCTTTTGTTCCTTATTGTGACGAAAGGAACGGAAACGATTATTAGACCTAAATTTACCTTTAGATTTTTTATCCTGTGGTAAAAAAGTTCCTTTCCCTCCAGTAACAGTTGAGATAATAGAATCCAACTGAGAACCAAATAATTTATTACCCTGGAAAGAAAGGGAAAGCAAAGTTGACTTAGAAGACATATCAGCATTCCAAGTTTTAAGCCATAAAGCTCTTCTAGCAAAAATAGCTAGAGACATATACCTGACATCAACCCTAATGATATCAAAGATGGCATCACAAATAAAAATATTAGCATGTTGAAGAAGATTAACAATGCTATGAGAATTATGATCTGTTACTTGTTGCGCTAAAGCTTCTAACCAAAAAGTTGAAGCTGCAGCAACATCCGCTAAAGATATAGCAGGTCTAAGAAGATTACCTGAACATAAGTAAGCTTTTCTTAGAAAGGATTCAATCTTCCTATCTAAAGGATCCTTAAAGGAAGTACTATCTGCCGTAGGAATAGTAGTACGTTTAGCAAGAGTAGAGACAGCCCCATCAACTTTAGGGATTTTGTCCCAAAATTCTAATCTGTCAGATGGCACAGGATATAATAGCTTAAAACGTTTAGAAGGAGTAAATGAATTACCCAAATTATTCCATTCCCTGGAGATTACTTCAGAAATAGCATCAGGGACAGGAAAAACTTCTGGAATAACTACAGGAGATTTAAAAACCTTATTTAAACGTTTAGATTTAGTATCAAGAGGACCAGAATCCTCTATTTCTAATGCAATTAAGACTTCTTTAAGTAAAGAACGAATAAATTCCATTTTGAATAAATATGAAGATTTATCAGCATCAACCTCTGAGACAGAATCCTCTGAACCAGAAGAACCATTATCAGAATCAGAATGATGATGTTCATTTAAAAATTCATCTGAAAAATGTTAAGTTTTAAAAGACCTTTTACGTTTACTAGAAGGAGGAATAACAGACATAGCCTTCTTAATGGATTTAGAAACAAAATCTCTTATGTTAACAGGAACACTCTGAGTATTAGATGTTGATGGAACAGCAACAGGTAATGTAACATTACTAAAGGAAATATTATCTGCATTAACAAGTTTGTCATGACATTCATTACAAACAACAGCTGGAGGAATAGATACCACAAGTTTACAGCAGATACACTTAACTTTGGTAGATCCAGCACCAGGCAGCGTTTTTCCAGAAGTATCTTCTGACTCAGTGTCAATCTGGGACATCTTGCAATATGTAATAGAAAAAACAACATATAAAGCAAAATTGATCAAATTCCTTAAATGACAGTTTCAGGAATGGGAAAAAAATGCCAGTGAACAAGCTTCTAGCAACCAGAAGCAATAAATAATGAGACTTAAATAATGTGGAGACAATAGTGACGCCCATATTTTTTAGCGCCAAAAAAGACGCCCACATTATTTGGCGCCAAAATGCTTTTGGCGCCAAAAATGACGCAGCATCCGGAACGCCGACACTTTTGGCGCAAAAAAACGTCAAAAATGATACAACTTCCGGCGACACGTATGACGCCGGAAACAGAAAAAAAAATTTGCGCCAAAAAAGTCAGCGCCAAGAATGACGCAATAAAATGAAGCATTTCAGCCCCCGCGAGCCTAACAGCCCACAGGGAAAAAAGTCAAATTTTAAGGTAAGAAAAAACAGAATTTATGTTTACCTGATAAATTACTTTCTCCAACGGTGTGTCCGGTCCACGGCGTCATCCTTACTTGTGGGATATTCTCTTCCCCAACAGGAAATGGCAAAGAGCCCAGCAAAGCTGGTCACATGATCCCTCCTAGGCTCCGCCTACCCCAGTCATTCGACCGACGTTAAGGAGGAATATTTGCATAGGAGAAACCATATGGTACCGTGGTGACTGTAGTTAAAGAAAATAAATTATCAGACCTGATTAAAAAAACCAGGGCGGGCCGTGGACCGGACACACCGTTGGAGAAAGTAATTTATCAGGTAAACATAAATTCTGTTTTCTCCAACATAGGTGTGTCCGGTCCACGGCGTCATCCTTACTTGTGGGAACCAATACCAAAGCTTTAGGACACGGATGAAGGGAGGGAGCAAATCAGGTCACCTAAATGGAAGGCACCACGGCTTGCAAAACCTTTCTCCCAAAAATAGCCTCAGAAGAAGCAAAAGTATCAAACTTGTAAAATTTGGTAAAAGTGTGCAGTGAAGACCAAGTCGCTGCCCTACATATCTGATCAACAGAAGCCTCGTTCTTGAAGGCCCATGTGGAAGCCACAGCCCTAGTGGAATGAGCTGTGATTCTTTCGGGAGGCTGCCGTCCGGCAGTCTCGTAAGCCAATCTGATGATGCTTTTAATCCAAAAAGAGAGAGAGGTAGAAGTTGCTTTTTGACCTCTCCTTTTACCGGAATAAACAACAAACAAGGAAGATGTTTGTCTAAAATCCTTTGTAGCATCTAAATAGAATTTTAGAGCGCGAACAACATCCAAATTGTGCAACAAACGTTCCTTCTTTGAAACTGGTTTCGGACACAGAGAAGGTACGATAATCTCCTGGTTAATGTTTTTGTTAGAAACAACTTTTGGAAGAAAACCAGGTTTAGTACGTAAAACCACCTTATCTGCATGGAACACCAGATAAGGAGGAGAACACTGCAGAGCAGATAATTCTGAAACTCTTCTAGCAGAAGAAATTGCAACTAAAAACAAAACTTTCCAAGATAATAACTTAATATCAACGGAATGTAAGGGTTCAAACGGAACCCCCTGAAGAACTGAAAGAACTAAGTTGAGACTCCAAGGAGGAGTCAAAGGTTTGTAAACAGGCTTAATTCTAACCAGAGCCTGAACAAAGGCTTGAACATCTGGCACAGCTGCCAGCTTTTTGTGAAGTAACACAGACAAGGCAGAAATCTGTCCCTTCAGGGAACTTGCAGATAATCCTTTTTCCAATCCTTCTTGAAGGAAGGATAGAATCTTAGGAATCTTAACCTTGTCCCAAGGGAATCCTTTAGATTCACACCAACAGATATATTTTTTCCAAATTTTGTGGTAAATCTTTCTAGTTACAGGCTTTCTGGCCTGAACAAGAGTATCGATAACAGAATCTGAGAACCCTCGCTTCGATAAGATCAAGCGTTCAATCTCCAAGCAGTCAGCTGGAGTGAAACCAGATTCGGATGTTCGAACGGACCCTGAACAAGAAGGTCTCGTCTCAAAGGTAGCTTCCAAGGTGGAGCCGATGACATATTCACCAGATCTGCATACCAAGTCCTGCGTGGCCACGCAGGAGCTATCAAGATCACCGACGCCCTCTCCTGATTGATCCTGGCTACCAGCCTGGGGATGAGAGGAAACGGCGGGAACACTTAAGCTAGTTTGAAGGTCCAAGGTGCTACTAGTGCATCCACTAGAGCCGCCTTGGGATCCCTGGATCTGGACCCGTAGCAAGGAACTTTGAAGTTCTGACGAGAGGCCATCAGATCCATGTCTGGAATGCCCCACAGCTGAGTGACTTGGGCAAAGATTTCCGGATGGAGTTCCCACTCCCCCGGATGCAATGTCTGACGACTCAGAAAATCCGCTTCCCAATTTTCCACTCCTGGGATGTGGATAGCAGACAGGTGGCAGGAGTGAGACTCCGCCCATAGAATGATTTTGGTCACTTCTTCCATCGCTAGGGAACTCCTTGTTCCCCCCTGATGGTTGATGTACGCAACAGTTGTCATGTTGTCTGATTGAAACCGTATGAACTTGGCCCTCGCTAGCTGAGGCCAAGCCATGAGAGCATTGAATATCGCTCTCAGTTCCAGAATTTTTATCGGTAGAAGAGATTCTTCCCGAGACCAAAGACCCTGAGCTTTCAGGGATCCCCAGACCGCGCCCCAGCCCATCAGACTGGCGTCGGTCGTGACAATGACCCACTCTGGTCTGCGGAATGTCATCCCTTGTGACAGGTTGTCCAGGGACAGCCACCAACGGAGTGAGTCTCTGGTCCTCTGATTTACTTGTATCTTCGGAGACAAGTCTGTATAGTCCCCATTCCACTGACTGAGCATGCACAGTTGTAATGGTCTTAGATGAATGCGCGCAAAAGGAACTATGTCCATTGCCGCTACCATCAAACCGATCACTTCCATGCACTGCGCTATGGAAGGAAGAGGAACGGAATGAAGTATCCGACAAGAGTCTAGAAGTTTTGTTTTTCTGGCCTCTGTCAGAAAAATCCTCATTTCTAAGGAGTCTATTATTGTTCCCAAGAAGGGAACCCTTGTTGACGGAGATAGAGAACTCTTTTCCACGTTCACTTTCCATCCGTGAGATCTGAGAAAGGCCAGGACAATGTCCGTGTGAGCCTTTGCTTGAGGAAGGGACGACGCTTGAATCAGAATGTCGTCCAAGTAAGGTACTACAGCAATGCCCCTTGGTCTTAGCACAGCTAGAAGGGACCCTAGTACCTTTGTGAAAATCCTTGGAGCAGTGGCTAATCCGAAAGGAAGCGCCACGAACTGGTAATGCTTGTCCAGGAATGCGAACCTTAGGAACCGATGATGTTCCTTGTGGATAGGAATATGTAGATACGCATCCTTTAAATCCACTGTGGTCATGAATTGACCTTCCTGGATGGAAGGAAGAATAGTTCGAATGGTTTCCATCTTGAACGATGGAACCTTGAGAAACTTGTTTAAGATCTTGAGATCTAAGATTGGTCTGAACGTTCCCTCTTTTTTGGGAACTATGAACAGATTGGAGTAGAACCCCATCCCTTGTTCTCTTAATGGAACAGGATGAATCACTCCCATTTTTAACAGGTCTTCTACACAATGTAAGAATGCCCGTCTTTTTATGTGGTCTGAAGACAACTGAGACCTGTGGAACCTCCCCCTTGAATTCCAGAAGATAACCTTGGGAGACTATTTCTAGCGCCCAAGGATCCAGAACATCTCTTGCCCAAGCCTGAGCGAAGAGAGAGAGTCTGCCCCCCACCAGATCCGGTCCCGGATCGGGGGCCAACATTTCATGCTGTCTTGGTAGCAGTGGCAGGTTTCTTGGCCTGCTTTCCCTTGTTCCAGCCTTGCATTGGTCTCCAAGCTGGCTTGGCTTGAGAAGTATTACCCTCTTGCTTAGAGGACGCAGCACTTTGGGCTGGTCCGTTTCTACGAAAGGGACGAAAATTAGGTTTATTTTTTGCCTTGAAAGGCCGATCCTGAGGAAGGGCGTGGCCCTTACCCCCAGTGATATCAGAGATAATCTCTTTCAAGTCAGGGCCAAACAGCGTTTTCCCCTTGAAAGGAATGTTAAGTAGCTTGTTCTTGGAAGACGCATCAGCTGACCAAGATTTCAACCAAAGCGCTCTGCGCGCCACAATAGCAAACCCAGAATTCTTAGCCGCTAACCTAGCCAATTGCAAAGTGGCGTCTAGGGTGAAAGAATTAGCCAATTTGAGAGCATTGATTCTGTCCATAATCTCCTCATAAGGAGGAGAATCACTATCGACCGCCTTTATCAGCTCATCGAACCAGAAACATGCGGCTGTAGCTACAGGGACAATGCATGAAATTGGTTGTAGAAGGTAACCCTGCTGAACAAACATCTTTTTAAGTAAACCTTCTAATTTTTTATCCATAGGATCTTTGAAAGCACAACTATCCTCTATGGGTATAGTGGTGCGTTTGTTTAAAGTGGAAACCGCTCCCTCGACCTTGGGGACTGTCTGCCATAAGTCCTTTCTGGGGTCGACCATAGGAAACAATTTTTTAAATATGGGGGGAGGGACGAAAGGAATACCGGGCCTTTCCCATTCTTTATTAACAATGTCCGCCACCCGCTTGGGTATAGGAAAAGCTTCTGGGAGCCCCGGGACCTCTAGGAACTTGTCCATTTTACATAGTTTCTCTGGGATGACCAACTTGTCACAATCATCCAGAGTGGATAATACCTCCTTGAGCAGAATGCGGAGATGTTCCAACTTAAATTTAAACGTAATCACATCAGGTTCAGCTTGTTGAGAAATGTTCCCTGAATCAGTAATTTCTCCCTCAGACAAAACCTCCCTGGCCCCATCAGACTGGGTTAGGGGCCCTTCAGAACCATTATTATCAGCGTCGTCATGCTCTTCAGTATCTAAAACAGAGCAGTCGCGCTTACGCTGATAAGTGTTCATTTTGGCTAAAATGTTTTTGACAGAATTATCCATTACAGCCGTTAATTGTTGCATAGTAAGGAGTATTGGCGCGCTAGATGTACTAGGGGCCTCCTGAGTGGGCAAGACTCGTGTAGACGAAGGAGGGAATGATGCAGTACCATGCTTACTCCCCTCACTTGAGGAATCATCTTGGGCATCATTGTCATTGTCACATAAATCACATTTATTTAAATGAATAGGAATTCTGGCTTCCCCACATTCAGAACACAGTCTATCTGGTAGTTCAGACATGTTAAACAGGCATAAACTTGATAACAAAGTACAAAAAACGTTTTAAAATAAAACCGTTACTGTCACTTTAAATTTTAAACTGAACACACTTTATTACTGCAATTGCGAAAAAACATGAAGGAATTGTTCAAAATTCACCAAATTTTCACCACAGTGTCTTAAAGCCTTAAAAGTATTGCACACCAAATTTGGAAGCTTTAACCCTTAAAATAACGGAACCGGAGCCGTTTTTAACTTTAACCCCTTTACAGTCCCTGGTATCTGCTTTGCTGAGACCCAACCAAGCCCAAAGGGGAATACGATACCAAATGACGCCTTCAGAAAGTCTTTTCTAAGTATCAGAGCTCCTCTCACATGCGACTGCATGTCATGCCTCTCAAAAACAAGTGCGCAACACCGGCGCGAAAATGAGGCTCTGCCTATGATTTGGGAAAGCCCCTAAAGAATAAGGTGTCTAAAACAGTGCCTGCCGATATTATTATATCAAAATACCCAGAATAAATGATTCCTCAAGGCTAAATATGTGTTAATAATGAATCGATTTAGCCCAGAAAAAGTCTACAGTCTTAATAAGCCCTTGTGAAGCCCTTATTTACGATCTTAATAAACATGGCTTACCGGATCCCATAGGGAAAATGACAGCTTCCAGCATTACATCGTCTTGTTAGAATGTGTCATACCTCAAGCAGCAAGAGACTGCTCACTGTTCCCCCAACTGAAGTTAATTGCTCTCAACAGTCCTGTGTGGAACAGCCATGGATTTTAGTGACGGTTGCTAAAATCATTTTCCTCATACAAACAGAAATCTTCATCTCTTTTCTGTTTCTGAGTAAATAGTACATACCAGCACTATTTCAAAATAACAAACTCTTGATTGAATAATAAAAACTACAGTTAAACACTAAAAAACTCTAAGCCATCTCCGTGGAGATGTTGCCTGTACAACGGCAAAGAGAATGACTGGGGTAGGCGGAGCCTAGGAGGGATCATGTGACCAGCTTTGCTGGGCTCTTTGCCATTTCCTGTTGGGGAAGAGAATATCCCACAAGTAAGGATGACGCCGTGGACCGGACACACCTATGTTGGAGAAAAATGATTTATTCATATGCATTATCCCAAATATGAAACTGACTGTCTGAAATAAGGAACGTTGAACATCCTGAGTCAAGGCAAATAAATGTTTGAATACATATATTTAGAACTTTATATAAAAGTGCCCAACCATAGCTTAGAGTGTCACAGAAAATAAGACTTACTTACCCCAGGACACTCATCTACATGTAGTAGAAAGCCAAACCAGTACTGAAACGAGAATCAGTAGAGGTAATGGTATATATAAGAGTATATCGTCGATCTGAAAAGGGAGGTAAGAGATGAATCTCTACGACCGATAACAGAGAACCTATGAAATAGACCCCGTAGAAGGAGATCATTGAATTCAAATAGGCAATACTCTCCTCACGTCCCTCTGACATTCA
This sequence comes from Bombina bombina, assembly GCF_027579735.1. Lineage (NCBI taxonomy): Eukaryota > Metazoa > Chordata > Amphibia > Anura > Bombinatoridae > Bombina > Bombina bombina. Next base: position 204,267 of record NW_026511806.1, read on the forward strand.
CTGCACGCTGAGAGGAAAACCGGGCTCCAACCTGCTGCGGAGCGCATATCAACGTAGAATCTAGCACAAACTTACTTCACCACCTCCATAGGAGGCAAAGTTTGTAAAACTGATTTGTGGGTGTGGTGAGGGGTGTATTTATAGGCATTTTGAGGTTTGGGAAACTTTGCCCCTCCTGGTAGGAATGTATATCCCATACGTCACTAGCTCATGGACTCTTGCTAATTACATGAAAGAAATAAAACTTTCCAAGATAACAACTTAATATCTATGGAATGCATAGGTTTAAACGGAACCCCTTGAAGAACTTTAAGAACTAAATTCAAACTCCAAGGAGGAGCAATAGGTCTAAACACAGGCCTGATCCAAGTCAAAGCCTGACAAAAGGATTGAACATCCGGAATATCTGCCAGACGTTTGTGTAACAAAATAGATAAAGCAGAAATCCGTCCTTTTAAGGAACTTGCTGATAACCCCTTCTCCAATCCTTCTTGGAGAAAAGACAAAATCCTAGGAATCCTAATCTTACTCCATGAGTAACCCTTGGATTCGCACCAATAAAGATATTTACGCCATATCTTATGGTAAATTTTTCTAGTAACAGGCTTACGCGCCTGAATCAAGGTATCAATGACCGAATCAGAGAACCCTCGCTTAGATAAAATCAAGCGTTCAATCTCCAATCAGCCAGCTGTAGAGAAATTAGATTCGGATGATGGAAGGGTCCCTGAATGAGAAGGTCCTGCCTCAATGGAAGCCTCCACGGTGGCAGAGATGACATGTCCACCAGATCGGCATACCAAGTCCTGCGAGGCCACGCAGGAGCGATGAGAATCACTGAGGCCCTCTCCTGTTTGATCCGAGCAATCACCCGGGGAAGGAGAGCAAACGGTGGAAAAACATAAGCTAGGTTGAACGACCAAGGCACTGCCAAGGCATCTATCAGTTTGGCCTGAGGATCCCTGGACCTGGATCCGTATCTCGGGAGCTTGGCATTCTGAAGAGATGCCATAGGATCCAGCTCCGGTCTGCCCCATCTGAGAATCAGAGTGGCAAAGACCTCCGGATTGAGTTCCCATAACCCGAATGAAACGTCTGCTCAAAAAATCTGCTTCCCAGTTGTCCACTCCTGGGATGTAGATTGCTGACAGATAAGAGTGGGCCTCCGCCAACCGAATTATCTTGGATACTTCTGCCATTGCTAAGGAACTCCTTGTTCCTCCCTGATGATTTATGTAAGCCACAGTCATGATGTTGTCCGACTGAAATCGGATGAATTTGGCCGAAGCCAACTGAGGCCAAGCCTGAAGCGCATTGAATATTGCTCTCAACTCCAGAATATTGATCGGAAGTAAAGACTCCGACCGAGTCCATAAACCCTGAGCCTTCAGGGAATTCCAGACTGCACCCCATCCTAGTAGACTGGCATCCGTTGTCACTATCACCCATGAGGGTCTGCGGAAGCACGTCCCTTGGGACAGATGATCCGGCGACAACCACCAAAGAAGAGAATCCCTTGTCTCCTGATCCAGATCTATTTGAGGAGACAAATTTGCATAATCTCCATTCCATTGACTGAGCATGCTCAGCTGTAGAGGTCTGAGATGAAAACGAGCAAACGGAATGATGTCCATTGCAGCCACCATCAATCCAATTACCTCCATACACTGAGCCACTGATGGCCGAGGATTGGACTGAAGGGATCGGCATGTATTCAGAATCTTTAACTTTCTGACTTCCATCAAAAAGATTTTCATGGCTAGAGAGTCTATTAAAGTTCCCAGGAAAGGAATTAGTTAACTCTTTTCTAGATTCACCTTCCACCCGTGAGTCCTTAGAAAGGATAGAACCATGTTGGTGTGAGACTTTGGTAGCTGATAAGACGACGCCTGGATCAGAATATCATCCAGATAAGGCGCAACTGCAATGCCTCGCGGCCTGAGAGCCGCCAGTAGAGACCCTAGAATCTTTGTGAAGATTCTGGGTGCCATGGCCAGCCCGAAAGGAAGGGCCACAAACTGAAAATGTTTGTCCAGAAGGGAAAACCTCAGGAACCTGTGATGATCTCTGTGGATAGGGATATGAAGATATGCATCCTTTAAGTCCACGGTAGTCATATTGACCCTCCTGGATCAATGGAAGAATTGTCCAAATAGTCTATCTTGAAGGATGGAACTCTGAGAAACTTGTTTAGACTCTTGAGATCTAAAATGGGTCGGAACGTTCCCTCTTTTTTGGGAATCACAAAAAGATTTGAGTAAAACCCCTGTTCCTGTATTGGAACGGGACAAATTACTCCCATAGTGGAGAGGTCTTTTACACAACGTAAGAACGCCTCTCTTTTTATCTGGTCTACAGACAATCGTGAAAGAAGAAACCTTCCCCTTGGGAGGGAATTTTTGAACTCCAGCTGATACCCTTCGGACACTATTTCTAGTGTCCAGGGATCCTGAACGTCTCTTATCCAAGCCTGGACAAAGAAAGAAAGTCTGCCCCCTACTAGATCCGGTCCCGGATCGGGGGCCGCCCCTTCATGCTGTCTTGGGAGCAGCGGCGGGCTTCTTGGGGTGTTTACCCTTGTTCCAAGCCTGGTTGGGTCTCCAGGTGAGCTTGGTTTGAGGATAATTCTCTTCCTGTTTAGCGGAAGGGGGGACTCCTTTGAAATTACGAAAGGAACGAAAATTACTCTGTCGTCTCCTTTGCTTAGATGTCTTATCTTGAGGGAGGAGATGACCCTTACCTCCCGTAATGTCAGAAATGATTTCTTTCAAGTCAGGTCCGAATAGGGTCTTACCCTTGAAAGGAATAACCAAAAGCTTGGATTTAGAGGATACATCCGCAGACCAAGACTTCAACCATAGCGCTCTCCATGCTAAGATGGAGAATCCCGAACTCTTAGCCGCCAATTTGGTGACCTGAAAGGCAGCATCCGTAATAAAAGAATTAGCCAGCTTAAGGGCCTTAATTCTATCTAGTATTTCCTCCAATGAAGTCTCAGATCTAAGAGACTCCTCTAGAGCTTCAAACCAAAAAGCAGCCGCAGTCGTGACTGTCACAATGCAGGCCGCTGGTTGCAATAAAAACCCTTGATGAACATAGAGTTTTTTGAGAAGACCCTCCAACTTCTTATCCATGGGGTCTTTGAAAGCACAACTGTCCTCAATAGGAATAGTTGTACGCTTCGCCAAGGTAGAAATAGCTCCCTCCACCTTAGGGACCGTCTGCCAAGAGTCCCGGACGGTATCAGCTATAGGGTACATTTTCTTAAAAATAGGGGAAGGAGAAAACAGGATACCCGGTCTTCCCCATTCCCTTGCAACAATTTCCAAAATCCTCTTAGGAACTGGAAAAACATCAGAATAAGAAGGGACTTCTAAGTATTTGTCCATCTTACACAACTTCTCTAGCGGGACCACAATAGAGTCACAGTCGTCCAGAGTCATCAAAACCTCTCGCAACAACAGACGGAGGTGTTAAAGTTTAAATCTGAAGGACATGACTTCCGAATCTGTCGGGGGCAACGCACTTCCTGAGTCAGACAGTTCCCCCTCAGACAGGGTCTCCCTACCCCCCAATTCAGAACCCTGGGAGGGTACATCGGAGATAGCTATCAAAGCATCAGAAGTCGCAGGGACCACATGGGCCTCTGACCTGCTGCGTTTGCCTTGTAACACTGGCAACTTAGATAAAACTTCTGTAAGAGTGGATGACATAACTGCAGCCATATCCTGCAGAGTGAATGAAGTGGACGCGGTTGAGGAACACGGCGTCGCTTGGGTCGGCGTTAAAGGTTGTGACGCTTGGGGAGAAAGATGCGGCATACCCTGATTCTCATCAGTCTGAGAAGTATCCTTAGTCATACTTGCATTAAAGAAAATTTGTTCTTTACATTGTAAAGCCCTCTCAGTACATGAGGGACAAAAAGTAATAGGGGGTTCCACATTGGCATCTAAACACATACTACAGAAAAAAGGGAATACTTATGCACATAATCTGTAATGCAAAAACGATAACCCTCTTCCCTGCACAGGGAATAAATGCCAGTCTGTTCTGAGATACTTCAGTCTCCCCAGAAATAAATGACTGTACATACCTCAACGCTGAACGCAGTATGAAGCTGTCTCACACAATGAAGATGTTCCCTTTCCTCACCTCCAGCACGTCTGTGGGGACAAATAAAGTCTTAGATAATATCTGCTAAGACCATCAGCAGGGCAGCAATCAATATGGGAGCATTGCAGATGTGAGAATCTCCCCAGTCTATTGCTGAAAAGTCAGAAGCTCTAGCCCTGAGGAAAAAATAGCACACACTGGCACTATTTAAAATAATAAACTGTTGATTGAAGAATCTAAACTAACACCTCACTTTACCTCTTCCTATCACTAACACAGGCAAAGAGAATGACTTGAGTGGGAGGGAAGGGAGGAGCTATATATACAGCTCTGCTGTGGTGCTCTTTGCCTCTTCCTGCTGACCAGGAGGCGATATCCCATAAGTAAGGATGAAATCCGTGGACTCATATCTTGTAAAAGAAAGCACCAAAAAGACTGTATTAACAATCTGGCCCCTTCTAAATTACTCCTACTAGCCGAAAGCTCAACCAGCAAGACCACTATGCTGTCACTGCCAATATCGCAACCAAACTGAAAGCTGTCAATGCAGAGACAGGGCACCCAGTCATTTCTCCACAAATGTAGACAAAACAGTCAGTGCACATACTCCCCCAATAAAGGCAGAGAACCCAGGCACACTTAGGGAAAAGGCATTTTGGGAATTTTAAATTGTTCCCTAGAGGGAAGACGTTGCCTGCAGGGTCCTTATTCTGTAACCCCCAGAAGACACTAACTCAATTGCCATCTTAGATCTAAATCCCACTTTGGTGACCCCAATATCACTTTAATTATGTCTTGAGAGGTTAACGTTGCCAACTGGGTCACCGATCGATCCTGTCCCAGAAACAAAATCCAAGTAAAGAGAGAAAAAGTGGACTTACTTTGGGGTTCCATTGTTGTAATGTAGACACAGACTACCAGGTCTGACAGAGTCTAAAATAAAGCTGACAGGCACCTGAGGTAGAAAGGAAAGCAGTGTAAGCTAACACTGGTTGCCGTTGTGGGTGTTAGCATCGAGTGCTGGAAGGAGGACAGAGAAGATTCCCTGCAACATCCAGCAGCTAACTTTCACCAATACTCTGAGTAAGAGATTTACATGGGTGCTCTGTGAACCTCAAGTCCTGTCTTGTAGGGAAACTACCCATTAAAGGACTTCCAGAAATCTTCAGAACACTTTCTTCGCCACCTCCTAGTTACAGAGGCAAAGAATAACTGGGGATTATGGGAAGTGAGAGGGATACTTAAATGCTTTGGCTGGCGTGTCTTTGTCTCCTCCTGGTGGCCAGGTGTTGTATTCCCAACAGTAATTAATGAATTTGTGGACTCTCCATGCCATTGGAAAAAATTTTTTTACATACAACTACTGCAGTCATAAGACAAATTATTGTAAAATGCTATTGATTTTTAGCATTTATAATGCCGCTAATTTCAGCTGCACCAACACTCCTGGAAGTGAAGGGGATAATCAGGTAGCTTGTAAGGTTATTTTAGCTTTAGTGTAGAGATTACCCTGACAGCCCCTGATCCCTACATGATCTCTCCCCCCCCCCCCCCCCCCCCACACTGGTCACCACCATCTTAGGTACTGGCACAGTCTGCCAGTTTACATTACAGGCAGTAAAAATTTTTTTTCCATAAACTGCAGTGTGAACCATCTTCACCCACCTCACAGCTTTCTGACCCTCCATCTATTACTTGATGCTGTCTGTCAGTGCCTAGTTTGTAGAGATTTTTTATTAATAATTACTAATTTATTTTTTCTGTAGTGTAGCGGTCCCCCTTCCCCTCAACCTATTGTCATGGAGAGCCCCCCACTCACCACTTTTCTATAGTGTAGTGTCCCATCCCTCCCTCTCACCTTCAATTTTTGTTTCTGTAGTGTAGGGCAACTCTCACTCCCCCTTCCCTGCTGGGCTGCTCACTGGCTACGTCCTAGTAGCTACGTCCTCTAGGCTTAAGGGGTTAAATATATTTGTGCAGACACAGTTTGCATAGGTTTAATTATGATTGCTTCGTACTTGGAAACCTTATATATTCATTTGTGCCATATAACCCAAGTTGAGGAACTTAAGGAAGAAAAACATAATTTATGTAAGAACTTACCTGATAAATTCATTTCTTTCATATTGGCAAGAGTCCATGAGCTAGTGACATATGGGATATACAATCCTACCAGGAGGGGCAAAGTTTCCCAAACCTCAAAATGCCTATAAATACACCCCTCACCACACCCACAATTCAGTTTAACGAATAGCCAAGCAGTGGGGTGATAAAGAAAGGAGTAGAAAGCATCAACAAAGGAAATTTGGAAATAATTGTGCTTTATACAAAAAATCATAACCACCATAAAAAGGGTGGGCCTCATGGACTCTTGCCAATATGAAAGAAATGAATTTATCAGGTAAGTTCTTACATAAATTATGTTTTCTTTCATGTAATTGGCAAGAGTCCATGAGCTAGTGACATATGGGATATCAATACCCAAGATGTGGAGTCTTCCACTCAAGAGTCACTAGAGAGGGAGGGAATAAAAATAAAAACAGCCATATTCCGCTGAAAAAATTAATCCACAACCCAACACAAAAATAAGTTTATTTCATCTTTGAAAGAAAAAAACTTAAATCAAAAGCAGAAGAATCAAACTGAAACAGCTGCCTGAAGAACTTTTCTACCAAAAGAAGCAAATAGTTCCGAAGAAGCAAATACATCAAAACGGTAGAATTTAGTAAATGTATGCAAAGAGGACCAAGTCGCCGCTTTGCAAATCTGATCAACTGAAGCTTCATTCTTAAAAGCCCACGAAGTGGAAACTGATCTAGTAGAATGAGCTGTAATTCTCTGAGGTGGGGCCTGACCCGACTCCAAATAAGCTTGATGAATCAAAACTTTCAACCAAGAAGCCAAGGAACTAACAGAAGCCTTCTGACCTTTCCTAGGACCAGAAAATAAAACAAATAGACTAGAAGTCTTCCTGAAATCTTTAGTAGCTTCCACATAATATTTCAAAGCTCTTACCACATCCAAAGAATGTAAGGATCTCTCCAAAGAATTCTTAGGATTAGGACATAAGGAAGGGACAACAATTTCTCTACTAATGTTGTTAGAATTCACAACCTTAGGTAAAAATTGAAAAGAAGTCCGCAAAACTGCCTTATCCTGATGAAAAATCAGAAAAGGAGACTCACAAGAAAGAGCAGATAGCTCAGAAACTCTTCTAGCAGAAGAGATATCCAAAAGGAACAACACTTTCCAAGAAAGTAGTTTAATGTCCAAAGAATGCATAGGCTCAAATGGAGAAGCCTGTAACGCCTTCAGAACCAAATTAAGACTCCAAGGAGGAGAAATTGATTTAATGACAGGCTTAATACGAACTAAAGCCTGTACAAAACAGTGAATATCAGGAAGTATAGCAATCTTTCTGTGAAATAAAACAGAAAGAGCGGAGATTTGTCCTTTCAAGGAACTTGCAGACAAACCCTTATCCAAACCATCCTGAAGGAACTGTAAAATTCTAAGAATACTAAAAGAATGCCAGGAGAATTTATAAGAAGAACACCATGAAATGTAAGTCTTCCAAACTCTATAATAAATCTTTCTAGAGACAGATTTACGAGCTTGTAACATAGTATTAATCACTGAGTCAGAGAAACCTCTATGACTTAGAACTAAGCGTTCAATTTCCACACCTTCAAATTTAATGATTTGAGATCCTGATGGAAAAACGAACCTTGAGATAGTAGGTCCGGCCGTAACGGAAGTAGCCAAGGCGGGCAACTGGACATCCGCACCAGATCCGCATACCAAAACCTGAACATCCCTGGACCTGGACAGGTATCTGGGAAGTTTCTTGTTTAGATGAGAGGTCATGAGATCTATCTCTGGAAGACCCCACATCTAAACAATCTGAGAAAACAGATCTGGATGGAGAGACCACTCCCCTGGATGTAAAGTCTGGCGGCTGAGATAATCCGCCTCCCAATTGTCTACACCTGGGATATGCACCGCAGAGATTAGACAGGAGCTTTATTCCGCCCAAGCAAGTATCCGAGATACTTCTTTCATAGCTTGGGGACTGTGAGTCCCACCCTGATGATTGACATAAGCCACAGTTGTGATATTGTCTGTCTGAAAACAAATGAACGGTTCTCTCTTTAGCAGAGGCCAAAACTGAAGAGCCCTGAGAATTGCACGGAGTTCTAAAATATTTATTGGTAATCTCGCCTCTTGAGATTTCCAAACCCCTTGTGCTGTCAAAGATCCCCAAACAGCTCCCCAACCTGAAAGACTCGCATCAGTTGAGATCACAGTCCAGGTTGGCCGAACAAAAGAGGCCCCTTGAACCAAACAATGGTGATCTATCCACCATGTCAGAGAGTGTCGTACATTGGGATTCAAGGATATCAATTGTGATATCTTTGTATAATCCCTGCACCATTGATTCAGCATGAAAAGCTGTAGAGGTCTCATGTGAAAACGAGCAAAGGGGATCGCGTCCGATGCTGCAGTCATGAGACCTAAAACTTCCATGCACATAGCCACTGAAGGGAATGACTGAGACTGAAGGTGCCGGCATGCTGAGACCAATGTTAAACGTCTCTTGTCTGTTAGAGACAGAGCCATGGACACTGAATCTATCTGGAAACCTAAAAAGGTGACCCTTGTCTGAGGAATAAAGAAACGTTTTTGTAAATTGATCCTCCAACCATGTTTCCGAAGAAACAACACTAGTTGATTCGTGTGAGATTCTGCAGTATGTAAAGACTGAGCTAGTACCAAGATATCGTCCAAATAAGGAAACGCTGCAATACCCTGTTCTCTGATTACAGATAATAGGGCACCCAGAATCTTTGAAAAGATTCTTGGAGCTGTTGCTAGGCCAAATGGAAGAGCAACAAATTGGTAATGCTTGTCTAGAAAAGAGAATCTCAGAAACTGATAGTGTTCTGGATGAATCGGAATATGAAGGTATGCATCCTGCAAGTCTATTGTGGACATATAATGTCCTTTGCTGAACAAAAGGCAGAATAGTCCCCATCTTGAAAGTTGGTACTCTTACATAACGATTCAAAATTTTCAGATCCAGAACTGGTCTGAACAAATTTTCTTTCTTTGGTACAATGAATAGGTTTGAATAAAACCCCAAACCTTGTTCCTGAGGAGGAACTGGCATGATTACCCCGGAAGACTCCAGGTGTGAAACACACTTCAGGAAAGCCTGAGCTTTTACTGGATTTACAGGGATGCGTGAGAGAAAAAATCTTCTCACAGGAGGTCTTACTTTGAATCCTATTCGATACCCTTGAGAGACAATGCTCTGAATCCAATGATTTTGGACAGATTTTATCCAAAAATCCTTGAAAAACCTTAATCTGCCCCCTACCAGCTGAGCTGGAATGAGGGCCGCACCTTCATGCGGACTTAGGGGCTGACTTTGGTTTCCTAAATGGCTTGGATTTATTCCAATTTGAGGAAGGCTTCCAATTGGAAGCAGATTCCTTGGGAGGAGGATTGAGTTTTTGTTCCTTATTCTGATGAAAGGAACGAAAACGGTTAGAAGCCTTAGATTTACCCTTAGGTTTTTTATCCTGAGGCAAAAAAACTCCTTTTCCTCCAGTGATAGTTGAAATAATAGAATCCAACTGAGAACCAAATAAATTATTACCTTGGAATGATTAGCATGTTGCAGTAAGCGAACAATGCTAGATATGTCAAAATCCAATTCATGTTGCGCTAAATTTTCCAAACAGAAAGTTGATGCAGCCGCAACATCACCCAAAGAAATAGCAGGTCTGAGACGATGACCTGAATATAAATAGGCCTTCCTTAGATAAGATTCAAGCTTCCTATCTAAATGATCCTTAAAGGAAGTGCTATCTTCCATAGAAATAGTGGTACGTTTAGCAAGAGTAGAAATAGCCCCATCAACTTTGGGGATCTTTTCCCAAAACTCTATAGATTTTGCTGGTAAAGGATACAATTTTTTAAACCTTGAAGAAGGAATAAAAGAAGTACCTGGCTTATTCCATTCCCTAGAAATCATATCAGAAATAGCCTCAGGAATGGGAAAAACACCTGGGGAAACGACAGGAGGTTTAAAAACAGCATTTAAACGTTTATTAGACTGAACGTCAATAGGACTGGTTACCTCAATATCCAAAGTAATTAACACTTCTTTTAATAAAGAACTCATATACTCTATTTTAAATAAATAAGTAGATTTGTCAGTGTCAATATCTGAGGAAGGATCTTCTGTTTCAGATAGATCCTCATCAGAAGAGGATGAATTATTATGTTGTTGGTCATTTGAAATTTCATCAGCTAAATGAGAAGTTTTAAAAGACCTTTTACGTTTATTAGAAGGTGGAAATGCAGACAAAGCCTTCATAATAGAATCAGAAACAAATTCTTTAAAATTTACAGGTATATCATGTACATTAGAAGTTGAAGGAACTGCAACTGGCAATGTACTATTACTGATAGAAACACTATCTGCATGTAAAAGTTTATCATGACAACTATTACAAATGACATTCGGTGGAATAATTTCTACAATTTTACAACAAATGCACTTAGCTTTGGTAGAACCGATGTCAGGCAGCAATGTTCCAGCAGAAACTTCAGAGACAGGATCAGATTGGGACATCTTGCTCAATGTAAGAGAAAAAACAACATATAAAGCAAAATTATCTATTTTCTTAAATGACAGTTTCTGGAATGGGAAAAAATGCAAAAGCATAGGCCTCTTGATAGAGAAGAAAGCAGGAGGCAAACATCAATGGGGTATTGAAATAATGAAAAAAATTTGGCGTCAAGTATGACGCACAACATAACGTAAACTTTTTTGGCGCCAAAAATGACCGGAAATGTCACACTTGCGTCACTAATGACGCCGCCACGTATGACGCCGGAAATGACGAAGTTGCATCATAAACGTATTTTTTTTGCGCCAAAAATGACGCAATAAAGTCTAGCATTTGACGCACCCGCGGGCCTAACACCCGTAATTGCAAAAAGTAGTCAAATTGAATAAAAGACTAAACCCCAGGTAAGAAATAAATTTCTTAAAGTGTTTACATTCCCAAATATGAAACTGACAGTCTGCAGAAGGAAATACATGAACCTGACTCATGGCAAATATAAGTACAATACATATATTTAGAACTTTATATAATTGCATAAAGTGCCAAACCATAGCTGAGAGTGTCTTAAGTAATGAAAACATACTTACCAAAAGACACCCATCCACATATAGCAGATAGCCAAACCAGTACTAAAACAGTTATTAGTAGAGATAATGGTAAATTGAGAGTATATCGTCGATCTGAAAAGGTAGGTAGGAGATGAATCTCTATGACCGATAACAGAGAACCTATGAAATAGACCCCCCGTTAGGGAAATCATCGTATTCGAATAAGTGATACTCCCTTCACGTCCCTCTGACATTCGCTCTACTCTGAGAGGAATCGGGCTTCAACAATGCTGAGAAGCGCATATCAACGTAGAAATCTTAGCACAAACTTACTTCACCACCTCCATAGGAGGCAAAGTTTGTAAAACTGAATTGTGGGTGTGGTGAGGGGTGTATTTATAGGCATTTTGAGGTTTGGGAAACTTTGCCCCTCCTGGTAGGATTGTATATTCCATATGTCACTAGCTCATGGACTCTTGCCAATTACATGAAAGAAATCACTTATGTTGCATTTGGCATTATTGATTTTTTATGAGCAGACAGTTATGGCTAGAGTCCCTTGTATAGCCCTGAGTATTAGAAGTATAAACCCTGAATGTGAATTTGCCTTTTGTGTCCAGCTTTCCTGTTCTGGCTGCTCCTGGACTATTCCTGCCAATTCCCAGTGCAGGCAGATGCTTCTATGTGTGGTTTTGGTACAGTACTGTACTCAGCTCAGTGGATTTCAAGGGGTTGAGCTTCCAGTAACCTATGTCAGCAGAAAGCTTCTGGATAGAGAGGCCAGCTAAGCAACAATAGAGATGGTGCCTAGCTCTGGTATGGGCTGTCCAGAAATTGCAAACCTATCTCTGAGGCTGAGAATTTACTTTTATTACCAACCACCATCTACTCCACTGGCTAAACCGGGTATCAGGGGATAAAGGATGATTGTTACGGCGGAGATTTGCAATGCAACTTGTTTTATGTTTGGCATGATATGAGCCCACAAAAATGCTGATGAACTGTCTTAACAAGAGGACATTAATGAGCCAGACCAGAAAGTGGTCCGGGGAAGGTCTAAACATTAGGACCACTCACTGGCCTCACTCTAGCCCTCAGCAGTTAAGGGAGATGTTTAGTGCTGGATTAATAACTAACAGACTCTATTTAACCTGACAATATCAGTTGCATCCTTATCTCCTCTCAAAAAACTAATTGGAAATTCCTCTCTGTCAGTGCTGGGTTGTATGTGTTTAATTGTTATACTGGGATAATGATATTGGTTCTGTATAAATAGCTGTGTGGCATTCAATAAAGGATAGAAAAGGAAATTTGTTACAAATAAAATCCTATAATGATTACACTACACTGTATGTTTTTAAAAAGAGAAAAGAAAAAAAAAAAAAAAAGGACTCAAACATACACAGGCTGGAGGTGTCTGTAAAATAATCTGCATTTCTCAACAAATAGGCCATAAATTTACAGGGTAAAAGAAACAAAATGCATATAAACCATTCAAAAATGTACATTAAAATATACAAGTGGTAAATACAAGGGAGCAGGGGTCTGAGGAGAACTGGGAGAGACAACAGCTCAAAAATAAATAAAAATGACAGAAGGGAAACGGGAAGAAAAGTTCCCCTGAGCACCGTTTCATCACCTGTGGGATGGTGGGCGGGGATAGAAAGCTTTTGGGGTAGGTAGATCTTGCTGAAAGGCTGAATAAAATCACCACTGGAAAAGCCTGAATTGCACACAACGTCAATGTCTGGAGAATGCTGCTTTAAACTTGTTCATGGATCATCACCGGCAGTAAAGCGTTATCACGACTCGGATAACTAGCAGGGGTGATAATGGTCATCTATAACTGTACAGGAGCTGCTCACAAATACTGACTGTAGGAATGTCACTAGACCTTGCCCAGTAGGAATATTCAGCCCGTAAGACCAGGACACAGCAGGGGCCAGGCATGACGTGTACAGGGGGGGAATTCAGCATCAAGAGGTAGGTGCATTATGGGGGGCAGAAATCTGCAAAGTACGGATGTTGTAGAGCTTCATCAGCAGAAATCCTCTGAACTGGGTTACACTTCAGTAAGTTCTGAGAAAATAAAAAAAAGAGGAGATCAGTGCCAGGTTACCAGAGTTGTCTTTACCTTAAGTTTCAAAATATTCTCCCTTCTCTAATATTTTCCCTAAAGTCAATGCTGTGCCCACAGTTAACACCTGGCAATGCGAAGCAGCTCTATTTGCCACTGTAGTTAAAAGTGAGCCCCGGCATAACTGCCTCTGAGCATTACACTACAGATAAGTTTGTTCTCTCATTCTTCCTTCCTACATACTGTGTGTGTCATGTGGTGCAGCTCTATTTGCCACTGTAGTTAAAAGTGAGCCCCAGCATAACTGCCTCTGAGCATTACACTACAGATAAGTTTGTTGTCTCATTCTTCCTTCCTACATACTGTGTGTGTCATGTGGTGCAGCTCTATTTGCCACTGTAGTTAAAAGTGAGCCCCAGCATAACTGCCTCTGAGCATTACACTACAGATAAGTTTGTTGTCTCATTCTTCCTTCCTACATACTGTGTGTGTCATGTGGTGCAGCTCTATTTGCCACTGTAGTTAAAAGTGAGCCCCAGCATAACTGCCTCTGAGCATTACACTACAGATAAGTTTGTTCTCTCATTCTTCCTTCCTAAATACTGTGTGTGTCATGTGGTGCAGCTCTATTTGCCACTGTAGTTAAAAGTGAGCCCCAGCATAACTGCCTCTGAGCATTACACTACAGATAAGTTTGTTGTCTCATTCTTCCTTCCTATATACTGTGTGCGCCATGTGGTGCAGCTCTATTTGCCACTGTAGTTAAAAGTGAGCCCCAGCATAACTGCCTCTGAGCATTACACTACAGATAAGTTCTCTCATTCTTCCTTCCTATATACTGTGTGCGCCATGTGGTGCAGCTCTATTTGCCACTGTAGTTAAAAGTGAGCCCCAGCATAACTGCCTCTGAGCATTACACTACAGATAAGTTTGTTGTCTCATTCTTCCTTCCTACATACTGTGTGTGTCATGTGGTGCAGCTCTATTTGCCACTGTAGTTAAAAGTGAGCCCCAGCATAACTGCCTCTGAGCATTACACTACAGATAAGTTTGTTGTCTCATTCTTCCTTCCTACATACTGTGTGTGTCATGTGGTGCAGCTCTATTTGCCACTGTAGTTAAAAGTGAGCCCCAGCATAACTGCCTCTGAGCATTACACTACAGATAAGTTTGTTCTCTCATTCTTCCTTCCTACATACTGTGTGTGTCATGTGGTGCAGCTCTATTTGCCACTGTAGTTAAAAGTGAGCCCCAGCATAACTGCCTCTGAGCATTACACTACAGATAAGTTTGTTGTCTCATTCTTCCTTCCTATATACTGTGTGCGCCATGTGGTGCAGCTCTATTTGCCACTGTAGTTAAAAGTGAGCCCCAGCATAACTGCCTCTGAGCATTACACTACAGATAAGTTCTCTCATTCTTCCTTCCTATATACTGTGTGCGCCATGTGGTGCAGCTCTATTTGCCACTGTAGTTAAAAGTGAGCCCCAGCATAACTGCCTCTGAGCATTACACTACAGATAAGTTCTCTCATTCTTCCTTCCTACATACTGTGTGTATCATGTGGTGCAGCTCTATTTGCCACTGTAGTTAAAAGTGAGCCCCGGCATAACTGCCTCTGAGCATTACACTACAGATACGTTTGTTCTCTCATTCTTCCTTCCTACCTACTGTGTGTATCATGTGGTGCAACCTCTAATGAACTTGCACAGATATACAGGAAAGGGCATCAGATAATACAGTTTTATCCTCTTGTGATATCACAGCACAAAGGATTCTAATGCAAGACGGAAATGCTGATTCATTACAGAATGTTATTTTAGCACCAGTGCTCCTTGCTTAGGGTTTTAACACACAACTAAAGTACTATTGGGGGGCCTCAGCAAATCTCCAGAGCAAGACACAGGCATCGAGTCACTGACAATACCCTGCTCAATGCTCATGAGCAGACCTGTGCTGTGGCTTCCTGCTCCAACAAATCAGAGCATTTATGTTAGAATATCCCTGTAATGACCATCACCCGTCTGTCCCAGGTAAAACTAAATTGTGGAAAAGCCTCATTCATCAGGAGGACAGACTCCTACTCACTGGCAGATTTTATTTCCTCCAGGACTTACTGGTGCAGTAAGATTCTGCAGGGGAGGGATCCTAGCATGTTCCTATGGAGATGTGAGGCAGGGCACAGCTGGAGGAGCCACCGGGCAGCTTTGTCAGCCATAATAATAAGCTTTCTCCCTCTGTGCATATCACTAAATACACACATATCCCCCTTGTTCTCCCATCAGCACTTGTCATTTGTTTTAAGGCTGTGTAGTCACAAGGGATTGCTTTAAACTCACTTGCAGAGTTTCTCTGGACGCTATAGTGAAAGCAGAAACTCCTGGCCAAACCATGTCAGGATGTACACTGCTGCAGTTATATAAGTATCAGCGAATGAAGATTTCTTCCCTTATGGCACATTGTGCCCAAATTGTTTAATATGGAATCAAATTATTATCTGGGAGCCACATTACATATACCTTGATCATATAATGTAACATATAGTAATTATAATCACATTATTTAATGTTACATTTATACAAGAGTTTTATGTCTGTACTTTTCTCCCAATACAGACATTCGATATGAGTAAAAACACACAAGAAGCAGATAAGACCGGTTATTTGAGACACTAAGCTGTGTAATGTGTTGGCTCTTTATAAACAAATGAGAATACTATAATAAAAAACCCAGAAATGTAGTCTCTGATGTAACTACTGTGTGCTTGAGACGCATCATAACCCCCCAAAACCCGCTCAACACGATACCTGCAGCAAATCCCGTCCCGTGGCATTCAGCTTGGGCACAACGTTCACTAGAGACGTGGTAGCTGGATACATAGGGTACGGCTGAGGAAGACACAAGAAAACATTAAAACCAACGAAAACAGAAAGCTGGCATTGTCTACTGGGGAGGGCTGGTGTATGTCATCAGGATAAAGACAAACTGAACAGAGACTGAAATATATAAAAGGGGGGGGCACGTAAACAATAACAAAACATGGTCATTAGATATCTTTACATTACAACAAAAAACGCCAATGCCCTACCCCAAAATGAGCACTGTAAAGACCAAGAACGACTCTCTGCCCCTCGTAAGATATTGTGTGATGATCACTTAAAGGTGCAAACAATTTTATTACAAAAACTGCAGCGCATCAGGCAAAAGTACAGACATAAATCTATATCATGTGTACCTCGTATGTATGTAGTGATCAGACAAACTTACAGATATAAATCTATATCACGTGTACCTCGTATGTATGTAGTGATCAGACAAACTTACAGATATAAATCTATATCACATGTGCCTCGTATGTCTGTAGTGATCAGACAAACTTACAGATATAAATCTATATCACGTGTACCTCGTATGTCTGTAGTGATCAGACAAACTTACAGACATAAATCTATATCACCTGTACCTCGTATGTATGTAGTGATCAGACAAACTTACAGACATAAATCTATATCACATGTGCCTCGTATGTCTGTAGTGATCAGACAAACTTACAGATATAAATCTATATCACGTGTACCTCGTATGTCTGTAGTGATCAGACAAACTTACAGACATAAATCTATATCACCTGTACCTCGTATGTATGTAGTGATCAGACAAACTTACAGACATAAATCTATATCACCTGTACCTCGTATGTATGTAGTGATCAGACAAACTTACAGACATAAATCTATATCACCTGTACCTCGTATGTATGTAGTGATCAGACAAACTTAGACATAAATCTATATCACGTGTACTTCATATGTATGTAGTGATCAGACAAACTTACAGATATAAATATATATCACCTGTACCTCGTATGTATGTAGTGATCAGACAAACTTACAGATATAAATCTATATCACGTGTACCTCGTATGTATGTAGTGATCAGACAAACTTACAGACATAAATCTATATCATGTGTACCTCGTATGTATGTAGTGATCAGACAAACTTACAGACAAACCTATATCACCTGTACCTCATATGTCTGTAGTGATCAGACAAACTTACAGACATAAATCTATATCACATGTGCCTCATATGTCTGTAGTGATCAGACAAACTTACAGACATAAATCTATATCACCTGTACCTCGTATGTATGTAGTGATCAGACAAACTTAGACATAAATCTATATCACGTGTGCCTCGTATGTAAGTAGTGATAAGACAAACTTAGACATAAATCTATATCACGTGTGCCTCGTATGTATGTACTGATCAGACAAACTTAGACATAAATCTATAAAGTGTACCTCATATGTATGTAGTGATCAGACAAACTTACAGACATAAATCTATATCACGTGTACCTCGTATGTCTGTAGTGATCAGACAAACTTAGACATAAATCTATATCACCTGTACCTCGTATGTATGTAGTGATCAGACAAACTTACAGACATAAATCTATATCACCTGTACCTCGTATGTATGTAGTGATCAGACAAACTTACAGACATAAATCTATATCACCTGTACCTTGTATGTCTGTAGTGATCAGACAAACTTACAGACATAAATCTATATCACCTGTACCTCGTATGTATGTAGTGATCAGACAAACTTACAGACCTAAATCTATATCACGTGTACCTCGTATGTATGTAGTGATCAGACAAACTTACAGATATAAATCTATATCACATGTACCTCGTATGTATGTAGTGATCAGACAAACTTACAGACAAATCTATATCATGTGTGCCTCGTATGTATGTAATGATCAGACAAACTTACAGACATAAATCTATATCACGTGTACCTCATATGTATGTAGTGATCAGACAAACTTACAGATATAAATCTATATCACGTGTACCTCATATGTATGTAGTGATCAGACAAACTTACAGATATAAATCTATATCACGTGTACCTCGTATGTCTGTAGTGATCAGACAAACTTACAGATATAAATCTATATCACGTGTACCTCGTATGTCTGTAGTGATCAGACAAACTTACAGATATAAATCTATATCACCTGTACTTCGTATGTATGTAGTGATCAGACAAACTTACAGACATAAATCTATATCACCTGTACCTCGTATGTATGTAGTGATCAGACAAACTTACAGACCTAAATCTATATCACATGTACCTCGTATGTATGTAGTGATCACACAAACTTACAGACATAAATCTATATCACATGTACCTCGTATGTCTGTAGTGATCAGACAAACTTACAGACATAAATCTATATCATGTGTACCTCGTATGTATGTAGTGATCAGACAAACTTACAGACATAAATCTATATCACGTGTGCCTCGTATGTATGTAGTGATCAGACAAACTTACAGACATAAATCTATATCATGTGTACCTCGTATGTATGTAGTGATCAGACAAACTTACAGACATAAATCTATATCACGTGTACCTCATATGTATGTAGTGATCAGACAAACTTACAGATATAAATCTATATCACGTGTACCTCGTATGTATGTAGTGATCAGACAAACTTACAGACATAAATCTATATCACGTGTACCTCATATGTATGTAGTGATCAGACAAACTTACAGACATAAATCTATATCACGTGTACCTCGTATGTATGTAGTGATCAGACAAACTTACAGACATAAATCTATATCACGTGTACCTCATATGTATGTAGTGATCAGACAAACTTACAGAAATAAATCTATATCACATGTGCCTCGTATGTCTGTAGTGATCAGACAAACTTACAGACCTAAATCTATATCACGTGTACCTCGTATGTATGTAGTGATCAGACAAACTTACAGAAATAAATCTCACGTGTACCTCGTATGTATGTAGTGATCAGACAAACTTACAGATATAAATCTATATCACGTGTACCTCGTATGTATGTAGTGATCAGACAAACTTACAGATATAAATCTATATCACCTGTACCTCGTATGTATGTAGTGATCAGACAAACTTACAGTCATAAATCTATATCACCTGTACCTCGTATGTATGTAGTGATCAGACAAACTTACAGAAATAAATCTATATCACCTGTACCTCGTATGTATGTAGTGATCAGACAAACTTACAGAAATAAATCTATATCACCTGTACCTCGTATGTATGTAGTGATCAGACAAACTTACAGACATAAATCTCACGTGTACCTCGTATGTATGTAGTGATCAGACAAACTTACAGATATAAATCGATATCACGTGTACCTCGTATGTATGTAGTGATCAGACAAACTTACAGATATAAATCTATATCACCTGTACCTCGTATGTATGTAGTGATCAGACAAACTTACAGATATAAATCTATATCACCTGTACCTCGTATGTATGTAGTGATCAGACAAACTTACAGACATAAATCTATATCACCTGTACCTCGTATGTATGTAGTGATCAGACAAACTTACAGACATAAATCTATATCACATGTGACTTGTATGTCTTTGTGGCAAACCTCGCTACTTATTTACTATGCAGGAATTGTTATTTAGGCTAATGGTTAAAATGTATGTTAAACTGTATGCTACTGTTTAGATCCTACTGCCTCTCTGCTACAATTGCCAAGAGTGCCAAGAGTGGTTGCTTGCTTGTCTCTGCCTGCCCAGGATATATTGCAGATCCTGCTGCCTCTCTGCTACAATTGGTGGCAAGCGATGGGATTCAAACCGCACAGCAAGTCGTAGGACATGTGATGTATATGAACAGACAGCGAATGGGGACAGATTATACCAGACTAAAGAGAACTGCATTGAAGGAATTACTGGAGGCGAGAGGAATTATTGGCAGCAATAAAACCAAAGCAAGGCTGATTGCAGAGCTCATGGAGGGAGACCGGGTAGCAGGTACGGCCGTACCCATGGCGAACAATGAAACTGAATTCCAAAAAGAGATGCGGACCCGGTTGGCTTTTTTTCCGCTACCCCATTCGGAGGAGCTCCTGACACGGACATCAGAAGACGTACAGGAGTACTTGATGGTGACCCAACAAACCACCCCGAGACCCGGAGAGGGGCTACCAGTACACTCCAGTGCTGGTACAGGGAAAGCTAAGATTCCCTACCACGCATTCAAGGATCATACCGACACGGAGGATATCGATGGGTACCTACAGGACTTTGAGCGATTATGCCAACTGCATAATATTAGTACCGCTGACCAAGTTCCCCTACTGGCTGGCAAGTTATCCGGGCGGGCCACTGAAGCCTACCGCACCATACCAGATGAGGACAGCAGGGACTACCAGAAGGTAAAACAGGCCATCCTGACTAGGTAGGCTATTACCTCGGAGGCATACCGACAGCGGTTTCCGAGACCTGAAGAAGCTGGAGAAAGATACCCACACTGAGTGGGCGCATCGGCTAACCAGGGCCGCTAAAGGCTGGTTGCAGGCAGCCCAAGTCACCCAGTTGGAAGACCTTTTACAACTCCTGTTGATGGAGCAATTCTTCCAAGGGGTGTCCACTGAATTGCAAAACTGGCTGAGAGATTGAAAACCGTGCACGGTACATACCGCAGCGACCTTGGCCGACGAATACCAAGACGCTCGGAGAGCTCAACGAACACAGCAACGCTCCAGTATTGGGGTCACCCCAACCCCCACTGCAGCTCCCACACCATTGCTACCCCATCCTGGAGTGGGAATCTACCCCCCGTCCCAGATACCAGACTCGATCAGCTATCCGTTGCCATCTTTGTAACCAACAAGGGCACATTCAGAGAGACTGTCCCAGGAACAAGAACCGATCCACCTGGAACAACCAGAACAACTTGTCAAACAACCGGGCAGCTGTACACTGCTACCAGAACGAGCCCCGACTACAGACCCAACCCGCAGTCTTACACGAGGAACCCTTGGGCATCTTACACGAGGTAAACCCAGTACAGGCCGCTTCGGACAACCTACAAAGCCACCGCCAGGTGGTCTATATAGAGGGCCGACGTGTCCAAGGGCTGCGTGACTCTGGGGCCACCATAACCTTGCTCCGGCAACATTTAGTTTCCACCAATCAACTCACCGGAGACTGTGTAGCTGACCGGGTGGCCGGGGGAGCCATTTACAAGATTCCCACGGCCAAAGTACATTTGGATTGGGGAGCAGGGTCGGGGAACGTAGAAGTGGGCCTTAGGCAAAATTTGCCCGCAGACGTTATTTTGGGCAACGACTTAGGGGAGCTGACTTCAGCGTTTGCACCCCGAACCTCCCCACAAGCAGCACTGCCCATGGTTACCCGACAACAGGCCCGCACCAACGCACTGGCTGATCACTCTGAGGCTCAGGTAAGCAATCACCCCCCTAATGTCTCTTGGGCCCCTCCACTAGAGTTTGGTAGCGAAGTGGCCACTGACCCTCGTTGCAAGTATATAGGGATAAGGTAGACCAGAATCAGGCGGGGTTGGAAGGAGAGAGGTACGGTTGGGACAAGGGGTTACTGTACAGGTATGCAGAGAAGATAGTGGCTGGATCTATTCCCCTGTCCGTTCAGCAGTTAATAGTACCTCAGAGGTATAGACGAGAACTGCTACGGGTTGCCCACGATATTCCGCTGTCAGGCCACCTAGGAGTTAGTCGGACGAAGCACCACCTAACAGGGATCACCAAAGATATTAGGCAGTATTGCCAGACGTGTGACACCTGCCAACGAGTAGGGAAAAGAAGAGACCGATATAAGGCAAAGCTACACTCCCTCCCCATAATAGAGGAGCCTTTTAGTCGAGTGGCGGTGGACCTCATTGGCCCCCTAGCCAAGCCAAGCCCCTCGGGGAAGAGGTATATACTCACGGTCGTGGATTATGCCACCCGATATCCCGAGGCAGTGGCTCTGGCTAATATTCATGCCGAGACCGTGGCGGATGCCCTCATCAGAATCTTCTCCCGCATGGGATTTCCCCGGGAGATTATTTCGGACCGGGGCACCCAGTTCACGGCAGAGATTACCCACCAGTTGTGGAGAGCATGTGGGGTGAAACCCATTGTAAATTCCGCTTATCACCCCCAGTCTAATGGGCTCTGTGAACGGTTTAATGGAACACTAAAACAGATGCTCCGCACGTTCATGGATACCCAGAAGAACTGGGAGCGGTTTCTACCCCATTTGCTTTTCGCCTACCGGGAGGTACCTCAGGAGTCCACAGGGTTCTCTCCCTTTGAATTATTATTCGGAAGGAGGGTACGGGGTCCCCTAGACTTAATCCGAGAGCATTGGGAGGGGGAAGTCACTAGTGACGGTACTCCTATCGTACCATACGTGCTGGAGTTTAGGGAGCGCCTGGAGGCCCTGACTCGGACCGTCCGCTCCAACCTTCAGCCGGCTCAAACCCGTCAGCGCCGTTGGTATGATAGGGGCGCCAGGGACCGCAGTTTTCAGACTGGGCAGAAGGTGCTAATCTTAAAACCGGTCAAAAATGATAAACTGCAGGCCTCCTGGCAGGGCCCATACAAGGTAGTGGAACAAATCTGTGACACCACCTATGTGATCGGCCCATGTACTGGAGCAGGTGGTAGACGCATGCTCCATGTAAATATGTTGAAGCCGTACCATGAACGCGCAGAGGAGGTGAATGCTATTTGCGCCCCTGCGGCGGACGACGCAGACAGTTTACCTCTTCCCGACCTCCTAGGAATGAAGAACCGGAACGAAGGTCTGGGAGAGGTACAATTGGGTGAGCGGTTAAGTCCTCGGGAACGAGCTCAAATAGCAGAGCTACTGCAGGAAAAGAGAGAGACGTTCTCCAACGTGCCTGGATATACCCGACTGGCCACCCATAGGGTAGAAACCCCAGGTCACCTCCCCATGCGTCAACCTCCTTACCGCATACCAGAATCGGTAAGAGAACATATGCGGAAGGAGATTGACGAGATGCTACAGTTAGGAGTGACTGAGCACTCGGACAGCCCCTGGGCCTCGCCGGTAGTTCTAGTGCCGAAGCGGGACGGCACGACCCGCTTCTGCGTAGACTACCGGAAACTTAATGATAAAACCGTCTCTGACGCCTACCCTATGCCCCGGATAGATGAGCTCCTAGATAAAATGGCTCGAGGCCAGTACCTCACCACCATAGATCTGTGTAAGGGGTACTGGCAGATCCCACTAGCCGAGGATGCCATCCGCAAATCAGCGTTCGTCACCCCGTTTGGCCTGTACCAATTCAAGGTCATGCCATTCGGGATGAAGAACGCTCCGGCTACTTTCCAGCGAATGGTAGATCGGCTACTGGATGGGTCCCAAGAGTACGCATGCGCCTATTTAGACGACATAGCTATATTTAGCAGCTCCTGGGACAAGCATTTGAACCATATAGGGGCGATCCTAGATCGCATTAGGGAGGCAGGATTAACCCTTAAGCCTAGCAAATGTCATATAAGGATGGCGGAGGTCCAGTACCTAGGGCACCGAGTAGGTAGCGGGCAGCAGAAGCCCGAACCGGCCAAGGTAGAGGCCATAGCCAAGTGGCCCACTCCCCGTACCAAGACCCAAGTGCTAGCCTTTCTAGGTACCGCAGGCTATTATAGGAAGTTTGTACCTAATTATAGTACCCTAGCCAAACCCCTCACCGACCTCACCAGTAAAAACCTTCCTAAGATTGTTACCTGGAGCCCAGAGTGTGAACAAGCATTCCAAGAACTGAAAAACGCTCTCGTAAATGCCCCTATCCTTGCTGCCCCGGATCCAACTAAACGCTTTCTCGTCCATACAGACGCTTCTATGTTTGGATTGGGAGCCGTGCTGAGCCAAGTTGGGGCTGATGGCAGCGAGCATCCTGTGGCCTACCTAAGCAGGAAACTGTTACCCCGAGAAGTTAGCTACGCCGCCATCGAAAAGGAATGCCTAGCCGTGGTGTGGGCCCTCAAGAAACTTCAGCCATATCTATATGGACAACAATTTTCCCTGCTCACAGATTACAACCCGTTGGTGTGGCTGAACAGGGTATCCGGAGACAATGCCCGGCTGTTGCGCTGGAGTTTGGCGCTGCAGCCGTTTGACTTAACAATCCATTACCGACCTGGGAAGCAAAACGGCAACGCCGACGGGTTGTCCAGACAAACTGAACTTGAACCTTGATCTGTGAAAACTCCTCCGGACCTCCCCAAGCCAATCCGTTGGGATCAGACTTGGTATGCCGGTTTGGTTCTGGGGGAGCATTGTGGCAAACCTCGCTACTTATGAACTATGCAGGAATTGTTATTTAGGCTAATGGTTAAAATGTATGTTAAACTGTATGTTACTGTTTAAACTCCCTGCTGTTTCAGTTGGGAAGCCCCTTGTAGGGGAGACTGTTTTTAAAAAGTTTTGTTTGTTTTTTCTGTTGAAGAAAAAAGTTGTTGTTGACTCCCAAGCTATGTATCGTCTAGTTCTTGGTGGAAAGGGGTTATTATTACAATTACCAGGAGTAGTTGCTTGCTTGTCTCTGCTTACCCAAAAGATATTGCAGATCCTGCTACCTCTCTGCTACAATTACCAAGAGTAGTGATTTGCTTGTCTCTGCTTACCCAAAATATATTACAGATCCTACTGCCTCTCTGCTACAATTACCAAGAGTAGTTATTTGCTTGTCTCTGCTTACCAAAAAGATATTACAGATCCTACTGCCTCTCTGCTACAATTGCCAAGAGTGCCAAGAGTTGTTGCTTGCTTGTCTCTGCCTGCCCAGGATATATTGCAGATCCTGCTGCCTCTCTGCTACACATGTGCCTTGTATGTATGTAGTGATCAGACAAACTTAGACATAAATCTATATCACATGTACCTCGTATGTATGTAGTGATCAGACAAACTTACAGACATAAATCTATATCACGTGTACCTCGTATGTATGTAGTGATCAGACAAACTTAGACATAAATCTATATCATGTGTACCTCGTATGTATGTAGTGATCAGACAAACTTACAGACATAAATCTATATCATGTGTACCTCATATGTCTGTAGTGATCAGACAAACTTACAGACATAAATCTATATCACGTGTACCTCGTATGTCTGTAGTGATCAGACAAACTTACAGACATAAATCTATATCACGTGTGCCTCGTATGTATGTAGTGCTTAGACAAACTTACAGACATAAATCTATATCATGTGTACCTCATATGTCTGTAGTGATCAGACAAACTTACAGACAAATCAATATCACGTGTGCCTCGTATGTATGTAGTGATCAGACAAACTTACAGACAAATCTATATCACGTGTGCCTGGTATGTATGTAGTGATCAGACAAACTTACAGACAAATCTATATCACGTGTGCCTCGTATTCTGTAGTGATGAGACAAACTTACAAACATAAATCTATCACGTGTACCTCGTATGTCTGTAGTGATCAGACAAACTTACAGCCATTTATCTACCACGTGTACCTCGTATGTCTGTAGTGATCAGACAAACTTACAGGCATAAATCTATATCACGTGTACCTCATATGTATGTAGTGATCAGACAAACTTACAGACATAAATCTATCACGTTTACCTCATATGTCTGTAGTGATCAGATAAACTTACAGACATGAATCGACCACATGTACCTCGTATGTATGTAGTGATCAGACAAACTTACAGACATAAATCTACCACATGTACCTTGCATGTCTGTAGTGATCAGACAAATTTACAGACATAAATCTATATCACGTGTACCTTGTATGTCTGGAGTGATCAGACAAACTTACAGACATAAATCTATTACGTGTACCTCATATGTCTATAGCAGTGACGTGCGGTGAGCTCAGAGGCTATTGAGGCAGTAGCTATGATACGCCTGAGAAGCACATATATGAACCTATAGAGGTAACTTAAATTTACGATTAAATTAGCCGGTTACACAATGACGATAAGAATAGTATCTAATATCTTGTATTTAAGCCTCTACAGACAGTCCCCTTATCTCAGGGCTATTTATTTATTTATTATCTATTGACTTGCATTTTAAGCCCGTTAGTGCTGTGTCCTGCACAACTCCACGGGAGAGAGCACAATGTTATCTATATGACACACATGACTTAGCAGTCTTGTGAAAAAGCTAATAAAATGGGGGGCGGAGCCTGAAGCGCCCGAGAATGGCCGCACAATCTCACTGCTCCGGTCCTGATTATGCTATAAACAGCTCTATCCTTCATATTCTTAAGAATTGGATCCTGTGAAACCTCTCACGCATACCTTGAACTTTTGTCTACTAGTGAGCGACAGCCAAATTTAACCCTTGGTGTTATTCCCTGGACCCAGGACTGGAGCTCTACCTTGAGCACACAGAAGCGGAGGCCATTTTTCACATCCTCGTGGCTGCAAAACTTTTACCATCTAGTCGGGCTTCCATTCTATACTGAAGACTGTCTACATTTTTTCTGACCCCCCGGCAAGTACCCTTTGTGGGCTTGTCGTTAAGCGACAGTGTTCTCTTGCCAGGCACTGTTATAATTCACCCAACAGAGATTTACCTGTTACTGTACCAGATGGAGTCTGGGGGAGCATACTTGCTTACGCTAATTACCGAGATCCTGGATGACCACTTTGTCAGACTTGAGAGAGCAGTGGATGCGGCTTGGAGGAGCGACAGTGACTTAATCCAGATGAGCAACACTGAAGCTGCGAGGGCGGTGGTGTCTAATTTGGAGCCTACTATGGACTGCAGCCTTTCACTAATGCCGCAGAGCGACTTACCTCCCATGGTCGCGGCTATACAGAGGAGAGAGTTGGTGCCGCTTGATATGAGGAACCTTGACAAGCCGGTTGAGACTAATCTCTTTGCTCCTATCCAATCTCCTAGTGCCCCTCGAGGTGTGCGCATGATGCTGCTGAACAGTTTGGCCTGGACGAAGCTAGGGCCTTTATACAGTATCCCAACGGCAGCTACTCAAGGCTCACAAAGCACGCAGCAGGCGCTGCAAAGAGTATGGCATCTGCTAGAGATAGCTCACACCTTTGATATCGCCTTGCACAGCTTAGCAGATAGTCTATCCCAGAGTTATGGGCAATGTCCTAGGTTTGTATGTATTAAAATAGGGGTAGGCTAGTTATTAATAATTACATGGATAACGGTGTTGAGCATACCTCTTATACCCTCATCATCTGTTAAATTGACTCTTGTAAGCCAGCATGGACTCCTCTGAGGAACATTGTTCAAATTTTTAGCACTCAGGACTGCAGGGTTTTGCTCAATTTCACTGTTCTTACCAGACATATTTTTCTGGCCATGATCTTTATCTTACTGTTCTTGTTACTGCCCTAACTAATTATAATTCATCTAACATTGTCAGTCCAGCTTCCTATAGACAGTTTTCATTTAGGTAAATGCTTGGGGGCCTACATATCACTAGTTGCGGGGATTGCATATAAATACATGCTTATACTGTTTGTGTTATATGACTACTAGCCACATTTTCCATGTTTTGAGGTCAATGTTTGTCTACCATGTTTATTGCGGGTTAAATGTTGTACCAGTGTTGCAGCTGCGAATTTAGATTACCTTGCTAACACAACTAATTATCGCTGTTTAATCCTCTCCTAATGTATATTTGCAGGACGAATATTCTCAATTTTCCTCACCTAGTAGCAACAAATTGACCAATGTTATCTTGTACTCTGATCCTCTGAGACACATATCAGTATTTCTAGTCTTTATTTCCCATTGGCATGCACTGGGTCGCGCTGTCTGCGGCCGGGATGGCGGGGCCCTGTGTATGTCTGGAGGTGCGCAGTTGTCTCATGTCCCCTTTATAGGTACTAATGGCTCTAATAATAACACCTTTTAAGAACCCACACCATTGGCTCACAAATAGGATAACTCATAAGGTATATTATCTCCCATCTTTATCTCCGTCAGTCATTCTCCCATCTTATCTCCTCATTAGCTGCAACATTAGTTCTGATTGTGTATAGAACGCTACATATGAGTGTATGCCCTCCATGCTTCCCTATCTACTACCTAATTCCTTAGGAACAGCATCCTATATTCCTTGTACCTTATGTTTTCCCCTACAACTCAACGTAGCTTCTATGTTGATTAACTGGCATTCATGGTATGTCTCCATCCAGGATTATACACCCTAGGCTCCACTGGTAAACCCATCTGATTGTAAAGATTTCTCATTTTCCCCATATTTAACGTCATATAATCTAGTCTTCATAAAAAAACAATCCAAATCTGTTTATTTACCAGCACTCTAGAATTGTTTTCGCTTTATCCAAACTGTTGTAAAAATAGAAAATTGAGGTTCAGTTGAGATCCAAGAGTGGTCTCCCTAGTTGTTGTTTTTTTTTACCTCCAATGCTTATTTCATATAAAATGGTGGTCCAAAAGTGGCCTCATCTTCCATTTTGGAGGTATACAAATGATTTGGTATACTGCTTGAGTATTGTGCTTATTTCCCTAAGCCTTTGTATGTAATGCAACTAATCAATCATAATGTTGTATCTTATGTTGTCTTCATTCCATACAGTTTTCATGGTGGCGTTGTACTGTATATTTCTTGTATACCTTATGTTCAACCTCAAATAAAAAGTTTCAAAAAAAAAAAAAAAAAAAAAAAAAAAAAAAAAAAAAAAAAAAAAGCTAATAAAAAAACATAATTTATGTAAGAACTTACCTGATAAATTCATTTCTTTCATATTAACAAGAGTCCATGAGCTAGTGACGTATGGGATATACATTCCTACCAGGAGGGGCAAAGTTTCCCAAACCTTAAAATGCCTATAAATACACCCCTCACCACACCCACAAATCAGTTTAACGAATAGCCAAGAAGTGGGGTGATAAGAAAAAAAGTGCGAAGCATATAAAATAAGGAATTGGAATAATTGTGCTTTATACAAAAAAATCATAACCACCACAAAAAAGGGTGGGCCTCATGGACTCTTGTTAATATGAAAGAAATGAATTTATCAGGTAAGTTCTTACATAAATTATGTTTTCTTTCATGTAATTAACAAGAGTCCATGAGCTAGTGACGTATGGGATAATGACTACCCAAGATGTGGATCTTTCCACACAAGAGTCACTAGAGAGGGAGGGATAAAATAAAGACAGCCAATTCCTGCTGAAAATAATCCACACCCAAAATAAAGTTTAACAAAAAACATAAGCAGAAGATTCAAACTGAAACCGCTGCCTGAAGAACTTTTCTACCAAAAACTGCTTCAGAAGAAGAAAATACATCAAAATGGTAGAATTTAGTAAAAGTATGCAAAGAGGACCAAGTTGCTGCTTTGCAGATCTGGTCAACCGAAGCTTCATTCCTAAACGCCCAGGAAGTAGATACTGACCTAGTAGAATGAGCTGTAATTCTCTGAGGCGGAATTTTACCCGACTCAACATAGGCAAGATGAATTAAAGATTTCAACCAAGATGCCAAAGAAATAGCAGAAGCTTTCTGGCCTTTCCTAGAACCGGAAAAGATAACAAATAGACTAGAAGTCTTACGGAAAGATTTCGTAGCTTCAACATAATATTTCAAAGCTCTAACAACATCCAAAGAATGCAACGATTTCTCCTTAGAATTCTTAGGATTAGGACATAATGAAGGAACCACAATTTCTCTACTAATGTTGTTGGAATTCACAACTTTAGGTAAAAATTCAAAAGAAGTTCGCAACACCGCCTTATCCTGATGAAAAATCAGAAAAGGAGACTCACAAGAAAGAGCAGATAATTCAGAAACTCTTCTAGCAGAAGAGATGGCCAAAAGGAACAAAACTTTCCAAGAAAGTAATTTAATGTCCAATGAATGCATAGGTTCAAACGGAGGAGCTTGAAGAGCCCCCAGAACCAAATTCAAACTCCAAGGAGGAGAAATTGACTTAATGACAGGTTTTATACGAACCAAAGCTTGTACAAAACAATGAATATCAGGAAGAATAGCAATCTTTCTGTGAAAAAGAACAGAAAGAGCGGAGATTTGTCCTTTCAAAGAACTTGCGGACAAACCCTTATCTAAACCATCCTGAAGAAACTGTAAAATTCTCGGTATTCTAAAAGAATGCCAAGAAAAATGATGAGAAAGACACCAAGAAATATAAGTCTTCCAGACTCTATTAATATATCTCTCGAGATACAGATTTACGAGCCTGTAACATAGTATTAATCACGGAGTCAGAGAAACCTCTTTGACCAAGAATCAAGCGTTCAATCTCCATACCTTTAAATTTAAGGATTTCAGATCCGGATGGAAAAAAGGACCTTGCGACAGAAGGTCTGGTCTTAACGGAAGAGTCCATGGTTGGCAAGATGCCATCCGGACAAGATCCGCATACCAAAACCTGTGAGGCCATGCCGGAGCTATTAGCAGAACAAACGAGCATTCCCTCAGAATCTTGGAGATTACTCTTGGAAGAAGAACTAGAGGCGGAAAGATATAGGCAGGATGATACTTCCAAGGAAGTGATAATGCATCCACTGCCTCCGCCTGAGGATCCCGAGATCTGGACAGATACCTGGGAAGTTTCTTGTTTAGATGAGAGGCCATCAGATCTATCTCTGGGAGCCCCCACATTTGAACAATCTGAAGAAATACCTCTGGGTGAAGAGACCATTCGCCCGGATGCAACGTTTGGCGACTGAGATAATCCGCTTCCCAATTGTCTACACCTGGGATATGAACCGCAGAGATTAGACAGGAGCTGGATTCCGCCCAAACCAAAATTCGAGATACTTCTTTCATAGCCAGAGGACTGTGAGTCCCTCCTTGATGATTGATGTATGCCACAGTTGTGACATTGTCTGTCTGAAAACAAATGAACGATTCTCTCTTCAGAAGAGGCCAAAACTGAAGAGCTCTGAAAACTGCACGGAGTTCCAAGATATTGATCAGTAATCTCACCTCCTGAGATTCCCAAACTCCTTGTGCCGTCAGAGATCCCCACACAGCTCCCCAACCTGTGAGACTTGCATCTGTTGAAATTACAGTCCAGGTCGGAAGAACAAAAGAAGCCCCCTGAATTAAACGAAGGTGATCTGTCCACCACGTTAGAGAGTGTCGAACAATCGGTTTTAAAGATATTAATTGATATATCTTCGTGTAATCCCTGCACCATTGGTTCAGCATACAGAGCTGAAGAGGTCGCATGTGAAAACGAGCAAAGGGGATCGCGTCCGATGCAGCAGTCATAAGACCTAGAATTTCCATGCATAAGGCTACCGAAGGGAATGATTGAGACTGAAGGTTTCGACAAGCTGTAATCAATTTTAGACGTCTCTTGTCTGTTAAAGACAGAGTCATGGACACTGAATCTATCTGGAAACCCAGAAAGGTTACCCTTGTTTGAGGAATCAAAGAACTTTTTGGTAAATTGATCCTCCAACCATGATCTTGAAGAAACAACACAAGTCGATTCGTATGAGACTCTGCTAAATGTAAAGACTGAGCAAGTACCAAGATATCGTCCAAATAAGGAAATACCACAATACCCTGTTCTCTGATTACAGACAGAAGGGCACCGAGAATCTTTGTGAAAATTCTTGGAGCTGTAGCAAGGCCAAACGGTAGAGCCACAAATTGGTAATGCTTGTCTAGAAAAGAGAATCTCAGGAACTGATAATGATCTGGATGAATCGGAATATGCAGATATGCATCCTGTAAATCTATTGTGGACATATAATTCCCTTGCTGAACAAAAGGCAATATAGTCCTTACAGTTACCATCTTGAACGTTGGTATCCTTACATAACGATTCAATAATTTTAGATCCAGAACTGGTCTGAAGGAATTCTCCTTCTTTGGTACAATGAAGAGATTTGAATAAAACCCCATCCCCTGTTCCGGAACTGGAACTGGCATAATTACTCCAGCCAACTCTAGATCTGAAACACAATTCAGAAATGCTTGAGCTTTCACTGGATTTACTGGGACACGGGAAAGAAAAAATCTCTTTGCAGGAGGTCTCATCTTGAAACCAATTCTGTACCCTTCTGAAACAATGTTCTGAATCCAAAGATTGTGAACAGAATTGATCCAAATTTCTTTGAAAAAACGTAACCTGCCCCCTACCAGCTGAACTGGAATGAGGGCCGTACCTTCATGTGAACTTAGAAGCAGGCTTTGCCTTTCTAGCAGGCTTGGATTTATTCCAGACTGGAGATGGTTTCCAAACTGAAACTGCTCCTGAGGACGAAGGATCAGGCTTTTGTTCTTTGTTGAAACGAAAGGAACGAAAACGATTGTTAGCCCTGTTTTTACCTTTAGACTTTTTATCCTGTGGTAAAAAAGTTCCTTTCCCACCAGTAACAGTTGAAATAATAGAATCCAACTGAGAACCAAATAATTTGTTTCCCTGGAAAGAAATAGAAAGTAGAGTTGATTTAGAAGCCATATCAGCATTCCAGGTCTTAAGCCATAAAGCTCTTCTGGCTAAGATAGCCAGAGACATGAACCTAACATCAACTCTAATAATATCAAAAATGGCATCACAGATGAAATTATTAGCATGCTGGAGAAGAATAATAATATCATGAGAATCACGATTTGTTACTTGTTGCGCTAGAGTTTCCAACCAAAAAGTTGAAGCTGCAGCAACATCAGCCAATGATATAGCAGGTCTAAGAAGATTACCTGAACATAGATAAGCTTTTCTTAGAAAAGATTCAATTTTTCTATCTAAAGGATCCTTAAACGAGGTACCATCTGACGTAGGAATGGTAGTACGTTTAGCAAGGGTAGAAATAGCCCCATCAACTTTAGGGATTTTGTCCCAAAATTCTAACCTGTCAGGCGGAACAGGATATAATTGCTTAAAACGTTTAGAAGGAGTAAATGAATTACCCAATTTATCCCATTCCTTGGAAATTACTGCAGAAATAGCATTAGGAACAGGAAAGACTTCTGGAATAACCGCAGGAGCTTTAAAAACCTTATCCAAACGTATAGAATTAGTATCAAGAGGACTAGAATCCTCTATTTCTAAAGCAATTAGTACTTCTTTAAGTAAAGAGCGAATAAATTCCATCTTAAATAAATATGAAGATTTATCAGCATCAATCTCTGAGATAGAATCCTCTGAACCAGAAGAGTCCAAAGAATCAGAATGATGGTGTTCATTTAAAAATTCATCTGTAGAGAGAGAAGATTTAAAAGACTTTTTACGTTTACTAGAAGGAGAAATAACAGACAAAGCCTTCTTTATGGATTCAGAAACAAAATCTCTTATGTTATCAGGAACATTCTGCACCTTAGATGTTGAGGGAACTGCAACAGGCAATGGTACATCACTAAAGGAAATATTATCTGCTTTAACAAGTTTGTCATGACAATTATTACAAACAACAGCTGGAGGAATAGCTACCAAAAGTTTACAGCAGATACACTTAGCTTTGGTAGATCCAGCAGGCAGTGGTTTTCCTGTAGTATCTTCTGGCTCAGATGCAACGTGAGACATCTTGCAATATGTAAGAGAAAAAACAACATATAAAGCAAAATAGATCAAATTCCTTATAAGACAGTTTCAGGAATGGGAAAAAATGCCAAAGAACAAGCTTCTAGCAACCAGAAGCAAATGAAAAATGAGACTGAAATAATGTGGAGACAAAAGCGACGCCCATATTTTTTAGCGCCAAATAAGACGCCCACATTATTTGGCGCCTAAATGCTTTTGGCGCCAAAAATGACGCCACATCCGGAACGCCGACATTTTTGGCGCAAAATAACGTCAAAAAATGACGCAACTTCCGGCGACACGTATGACGCCGGAAACGGAAAATAATTTTTGCGCCAAAAAAGTCCGCGCCAAGAATGACGCAATAAAATGAAGCATTTTCAGCCCCCGCGAGCCTAACAGCCCACAGGGAAAAAAGTCAAATTTTTGAGGTAAGAAAAATATGATAATTCAATGCATAATCCCAAATATGAAACTGACTGTCTGGAAATAAGGAAAGTTGAACATTCTGAGTCAAGGCAAATAAATGTTTGAATACATATATTTAGAACTTTATAAATAAAGTGCCCAACCATAGCTTAGAGTGTCACAGAAAATAAGACTTACTTACCCCAGGACACTCATCTACATGTTTGTAGAAAGCCAAACCAGTACTGAAACGAGAATCAGTAGAGGAAATGGTAAATATAAGAGTATATCGTCGATCTGAAAAGGGAGGTAAGAGATGAATCTCTACGACCGATAACAGAGAACCTTATGAAATAGACCCCGTAGAAGGAGATCACTGCATTCAATAGGCAATACTCTCTTCACATCCCTCTGACATTCACTGCACGCTGAGAGGAAAACCGGGCTCCAACTTGCTGCGGAGCGCATATCAACGTAGAATCTAGCACAAACTTACTTCACCACCTCCCTTGGAGGCAAAGTTTGTAAAAACTGATTTGTGGGTGTGGTGAGGGGTGTATTTATAGGCATTTTAAGGTTTGGGAAACTTTGCCCCTCCTGGTAGGAATGTATATCCCATACGTCACTAGCTCATGGACTCTTGTTAATTACATGAAAGAAAAGCATGTGATAAGAGGCTGTCTGTAGTGACTTAAACAGTTAGAAATTTAGAGATTAAACGGTTATAAAGTATATTAATATAATAATGTTAATTGTGCAAAGCTGGGGAATGGGTAATAAAGGCGTTATCTATCTTTTTAAATAATAGCGATTTTGGTGTAGACTGAATTCTGACCCAGGGAGGATGAAACACTTGCAAGCAAACAAACAAAGTTTCCAAACAATCTGACCACATGTTAAAACCAGAAACTCCTTAATGCAACTAATGCATAAAAAATGCAGGGGATGACTGGCAATTTTGGAACCAGGGGGCAAGTACAATTCAGTGGCCCAAGTACAAAAACCCTGCCTGCTATGAAATTCTATATCTAATAGTTAAAATACAAGGGAAGCAAACCACCTAAGAAATTATAGAAATAAGGCTATAAATACAGAATTTTAATGAATATATATATATATATATATATATTTATTTTTACTAACATCCATGTACAGCCCTAACATACTGCCGACATCATGAACATTTCCAGAAAACTGCTGACATCCATGTACAGTCCTAACATACTACTGACATCTTTGTACAGTCCCTTACAAAACCATTAATCAGGGCCCCCCACACATACATAGAAACACACACTCACAAACAGATTCACATACACACAGAAACACACTCGGACATACAGAGGCACTAACACACACAGACATACACAGTGACACATAAACATACACATACAGAATCACACACAGAAATATAAACTCAGATATACAAGAAGACACACACACACAGACAGACACGCACAGCACCATCAGATACCATATACACATAGGAACCAACATACACAAAACGAGGCACCATATGCACACAAACAGGCACCCAAAAAGCACAAACAATAAGCCACATGCATCCTCACTCACACATACACAAGCACCCACAGGAATACACACAAATATATACAGACAAGCACATACACACTCAGATACACACACACTTCCACGTGACTTTTACATGAGTTAATTATATAATAGTTGAATAAAATGTTTTATTAATATTATATGCCAGTTGTACTTGAAAAGATGGAGTGGCCCCCTGCTCCTACTAACTGTGTGCCAGTAATACACTACATTTGATTAAGATTAAGGGCCTTTTCCAATCACTTATTACAGTTTTCTGCTATATGACTCCCTTCCCTCATTTATGCCACTCGTCATATACCATATTAAAACTGTCCAATCAGTTCCCCTACTCACATGAATGCCAGCTAAATGCCACAATATACCAGGCAAGATGCAAGACTCCCTGCCCCCATACATTTCCTGAGAGATATCACAGCTCACTTGTGGATTTAATATGAAAACCACTAATAATAATAACAATTTATGCTTACCTGATAAATTACTTTCTCCAACGGTGTGTCCGGTCCACGGCGTCATCCTTACTTGTGGGATATTCTCCTCCCCAACAGGAAATGGCAAAGAGCCCAGCAAAGCTGGCCATATAGTCCCTCCTAGGCTCCGCCTACCCCAGTCATTCGACCGACGGACAGGAGGAAATATATATAGGAGAAACCATATGGTACCGTGGTGACTGTAGTTAGAGAAAATAATTCATCAGACCTGATTAAAAAACCAGGGCGGGCCGTGGACCGGACACACCGTTGGAGAAAGTAATTTATCAGGTAAGCATAAATTCTGTTTTCTCCAACATAGGTGTGTCCGGTCCACGGCGTCATCCTTACTTGTGGGAACCAATACCAAAGCTTTAGGACACGGATGAAGGGAGGGAGCAAATCAGGTCACCTAAACAGAAGGCACCACGGCTTGCAAAACCTTTCTCCCAAAAATAGCCTCCGAAGAAGCAAAAGTATCAAATTTGTAAAATTTGGCAAAAGTGTGCAGTGAAGACCAAGTCGCTGCCTTACATATCTGGTCAACAGAAGCCTCGTTCTTGAAGGCCCATGTGGAAGCCACAGCCCTAGTGGAGTGAGCTGTGATACTTTCAGGAGGCTGCCGTCCGGCAGTCTCATAAGCCAATCTGATAATGCTTTTAAGCCAAAAAGAAAGAGAGGTAGAAGTTGCTTTTTGACCTCTCCTTTTACCAGAATAAACAACAAACAAAGAAGATGTTTGTCTGAAATCTTTAGTAGCCTCTAAATAGAATTTTAGAGCACGGACTACGTCCAAATTGTGTAACAAACGTTCCTTCTTTGAAACTGGATTCGGACACAAAGAAGGTACAACTATCTCCTGGTTAATATTTTTGTTGGAAACAACCTTCGGAAGAAAACCAGGCTTAGTACGCAAAACCACCTTATCTGCATGGAAAACCAGATAGGGCGGAGAACACTGCAGAGCAGATAACTCAGAAACTCTTCTAGCGGAAGAAATTGCAACCAAAAACAAAACTTTCCAAGATAATAACTTAATATCTACGGAATGTAAGGGTTCAAACGGAACCCCTTGAAGAACTGAAAGAACTAGATTAAGACTCCAGGGAGGAGTCAAAGGTCTGTAAACAGGCTTGATTCTAACCAGAGCCTGAACAAACGCTTGAACGTCTGGCACAGCTGCCAGCCTTTTGTGAAGTAAAACAGATAAAGCAGAGATCTGTCCCTTCAGAGAACTTGCAGATAATCCTTTCTA
>NW_026511807.1:0-42500 GCF_027579735.1 Bombina bombina
GGTCATATTATACTAATGACAGTGATATGTTTATGGGCTCAGTACCTGCTAGGGTCATATTATACTAATGACAGTGATATGTTTATGTGCTCAGTACCTGCTAGGGTCATATTATACTAATGACAGTGATATGTTTATGGGCTCAGTACCTGCAGGGTCATATTATACTAATGACAGTGATATGTTTATGTGCTCAGTACCTGCTAGGGCCATATTATACTAATGACAGTGATATGTTTATGTGCTCAACTGCTAGGGCCATATTACTAATGACAGTGATATATGGGCTCATCCTGCTAGGCCATATTATACTAATGACAGTTATATGTTTATGTCCCTGCTAGTGGCACAGTGTACTAATGACAGTGGCGTGTATATGATCAGTCCCTGCTAGTGCCACAGTGTACTAATGACAGTGACGTGTATATATGCTCAGTCCCAGCTAGTGCCACAGTGTACTAATGACAGTGACGTGTATATAATCAGTCCGCTATGAGTGCCACAGTGTACTAATGACAGTGACGTGTATATAATCAGTCCCTCTAGTGCCACAGTGTACTAATGACAGTGGCGTGTATGATCAGTCCCAGCTAGTGGCACAGTGTACTAATGACAGTGACGTGTATATAATCAGTCCGTATGAGTGCCACAGTGTACTAATGACAGTGACGTGTATATGATCAGTCCCAGCTAGTGGCACAGTGTACTAATGACAGTGACGTGTATATGATCAGTCCCAGCTAGTGCCATGTACTAATGACAGTGACACGTGTATATGCTCAGTCCCTGCTATGCCACAGTGTACTAATGACAGTGAAGTGTATATAATCAGTCCGTAAGTGCCACAGTGTACTAATGACAGTGACGTGTATATGCTCAGTCCCAGCTAGTGCCACAGTGAACTAATGACAGTGACGTGTATGCTCAGTCCCAGCTAGTGCCACAGTGAACTAATGACAGTGACGTGTATATGTCAGTCCCAGCTAGTGCCACAGTGTACTAATGACAGTGACATGTTTATGTGCTCAGTCCTGCTAGTGCCCAGTGTACTAATGACAGTGACATGTTTATGTGCTCAGTCCGTACGAGGGCTAAGGTAGTATGGTATAAGAAACATGTTACTGGCTCCCAAAGAACAATCACAAGTCAGTCAAGTTAACTTATCACTGGGGCCCATATCTTGAATTGAACAACACATTTATGATTCCAGAGAGAAGTAGCAGGAAAAAAAAAGAAAAAGAAAGAAAAACTCACTAAAATGTCATTCAGGCCCCTGCAGTTACAGATCAAAAATGTCCCCATCAAGGGCCAGCAACAATTCCCTCCCACTGCAGGCCTAGACAATTGAAAATAATAATTGAAAAAAAAAAAAAAAAAACAAAAAACACAAAATGAAAAAGAAATAAAAAAACAACCCTCCTCCACCACCCACGCAGTGCCCCAGAAGAAGTGAATATTTCTATTGACCGATTGTAAAGGTGATAGAGGGTCTCCAAAGCTCATTGTCACTGCTGCCATCTGAAAGACAGTAAAGACAGGGTTCAGTCTGTTGGAGCTCAGAGTACACTGCTTGGTCTTCTGTGTTCTTGAGTATTTTGTTTAAATATTCTCTGTTCTAGAATTAAGCAGACAGAGGTAGCAGATAACCTGAAAAATAAATAAAGGGAGAGGGATTTCTTGCCTATATAAGATTGTACAGCCACTACTGGGGCCACAGTTTATACAAGATGCTCTAAAGCTTGGGACATCATTATCTCTTAGCTTATATGTGAGCCGTGATGCTATGTATCATGTTGTGGGGTCACAAGCTGCTGCCCGGTGGGTGTATAACCCAAGGAAGGATGTTGGGAAAATTAAAGACGTTGACCTTCCAAGCAGAACCTGAGTTGTGGCACAAGGAATAAATACTAGGGCAATAGCCAATAGGCTGCTAAAGGACGTAGCAATATTTTACCCACTACATGACTAGACGAAGGGATGGGAAGTGTGTAATTCAGTAATTTATATGGGACTCACTACTGACAATTTTCACAGATAAAACAACATCAATATCAAAACATTTACAGCCACAGAAGGAAAAAGAAAAAAGTACAGACAGAATTGTCATCAATAAAACATTAGTTGGGATCAGAGGTCTCACTTACCCGTAGGCACACCAAGGACGGCTCTGGTTAACTCCAACAGTACTGGTCATATGGTAAGCACAGACATAATGGTACTACTGAAGGAACCCGTAAGCAGCACTTACCTGGAGGTTG
Source organism: Bombina bombina (assembly GCF_027579735.1). Lineage (NCBI taxonomy): Eukaryota > Metazoa > Chordata > Amphibia > Anura > Bombinatoridae > Bombina > Bombina bombina. The sequence continues at coordinate 2,259 of NW_026511807.1, forward strand.
GTGAGCTGTTGGTGTTGATGAGCGATGGTTTGTTTCACCAGCACGCTCTTGATGCTCTGTTCCATAGCGTACTTCTTAGCCTAGAAGGAAAACAAAATCTTAGTCCAGTAGAGGAGACAGCGAGGGAGGTAGAACACAAACAAGTTCTTTTCACAACATAAATCTTGATTCCTCATTGTGAAAAAACAGAAGGATAAGGAAATCCAGAGTTCCAAACGAGGGCACAGAGCAGGTAAGGTACTCTCCCGCTCACCGTGCAGACACCTCCAATTGTAGGGCCCGCTCCTCTCTACTGGGCACCCCTTACCTTACCTCTGTATGACTTGGGCGAGGAGGGGCAGCCTCCTCCGAGCCTGGTGACATTTCTCACTCACGGTGTTCGCCCAGCAAAGGGGAATGTCTACAAGATAGAAGCGGGAGAAGCCCAAAAGGTTCTGACGCTTATTTTAAGATCCCTATATTCTAGATTTAACGGTTAGCACCTCCAACACTCTTGACATGATTCTAGTGTGTGTAAAAATAACAAACAAAGTAATGCAAAGACATTGGGTTAACTCTTGCCATTAAAGCTCTCTGGCAGCAAAAGCTGAACCCTAATAAACAGAAAGAACAGGAAATAAAATTACTTACCAAAACCCTCTTCACATTCAGTCACAGCACAGTTAGTAATTAACAAGAGCATATTTGTTTCCTAGACAAATTAAATGTTGAACCAAGCAATAGGGAAGCCGACTATGGCCACTAATACACTGGTGAGAAAGGGGCATCCCTCTGAAGCTTCATAGGTCCAACAAATATTTAAATTTGGAGCAGTAAAAAAATTACTTTTTAAGCTCCAGACCAAAACATTCCCCTCACAAAACAATAGTCCCCTCTCATCTCCAGAAGAGGCTCTTTCGTGCTTGTAGAGACTGACTTATGTCCAAAGGGTCCTGGAAAACGTGTAGCCCAACATAACATATCCTTGAGAGGTTGTAGGTTTGATTATTGTACAAGTAGCAATTCCTTACTAGTGGCCTGAAGCATAAGACACACACACTTTGGTTTAAATGTATTATAGGTATTATCATGAGCCTTGAAAGTACCTTGTATAAGACACATGGTGTTAAATATTTGTGAAACACATTTTAACCTTTACTTAGACTATTTCATTTACTAAACCAAAAGTACCAAACTAACCTGAAGATTGTTTAGTAGGAAAGATGACAGTCAAACCAAGGCTTATCATGTGTTCTGATGTTTAATAGGTATGTTATGTTACCCCACATCTGCTTCTAAATGAGAGAAATATGTTTTCAGAAACTGAAATATGTTATTAAAGCAGTGTTCTCAACAGAAAATGTTGCCAGCCAAGTGGTATTATTAAGTAGCAAAAATATGTATTTAATGATTATTTGTGCAATAAAGATTTATTGTTAACTAATTGTACCTGGATACTGACCTTTAGCTGGAAGGGGTACCCATTAAAAAGGTTCCTCTGACGTTAAGGCTAAGGGAATCTGCTAACATCACTGGTCAGTAATGATGTCACATGGTCAGTTGAGTTCACAGTTACATTTGAGGTAATCAAGATGGGAGATTCAGTGTGAGTCATTGCTTCTCTGGGGCACTTATAGATGTTCACATGAAATGCACGCCAGACATTTACTTAGAAGCACTATACACTATTCATGCATTAAAGATATATCAAAATTTATAGTCAACGATTCAGATACAGCAGCAATTTTAATCAACTTTCCAATCAACTTTCAGCAAATTCGCTTTATTTTCTTGGTATCCTATGTTGAAGAGTAAAGCTAGGTAGGCTGATAGGAGCGTGAAAAACATAATTTAAGCTTACCTGATAAATTTATTTCTCTTGTAGTGTATCCAGTCCACGGATCATCCATTACTTGTGGGATATTCTCCTTCCCAACAGGAAGTTGCAAGAGGATCACCCACAGCAGAGCTGCTATATAGCTCCTCCCCTCACTGCCATATCCAGTCATTCGACCTAAACAAGACGAGAAAGGAGAAACCATAGGGTGCAGTGGTGACTGTAGTTTAATTAAAATTTAGACCTGCCTTAAAAGGACAGGGCGGGCCGTGGACTGGATACACTACAAGATAAATAAATTTATCAGGTAAGCATAAATTATGTTTTCTCTTGTTAAGTGTATCCAGTCCACGGATCATCCATTACTTGTGGGATACCAATACCGAAAGCTAAAGTACACGGATGATGGGAGGGACAAGGCAGGAACTTAAACGGAAGGAACCACTGCCTGTAGAACCTTTCTCCCAAAAAACAGCCTCCGAAGAAGCAAAAGTGTCAAATTTGTAAAATTTTGAAAAGGTGTGAAGCGAAGACCAAGTCGCAGCCTTGCAAATCTGTTCAACAGAGGACTCATTTTTAAAGGCCCAGGTGGAAGCCACAGCTCTAGTAGAATGAGCTGTAATCCTTTCAGGGGGCTGCTGTCCAGCAGTCTCATAGGCTAAGCGTATTATGCTCCGAAGCCAAAAGGAGAGAGAGGTTGCCGAAGCTTTTTGACCTCTCCTCTGTCCAGAGTAAACGACAAACAGGGCAGATGTTTGACGAAAATCTTTAGTAGCCTGTAAGTAAAACTTCAAGGCACGGACTACGTCCAGATTATGCAAAAGACGTTCCTTCTTTGAAGAAGGATTAGGACACAATGATGGAACAACAATCTCTTGATTGATATTCCTGTTAGAAACCACCTTAGGTAAAAACCCAGGTTTGGTACGCAGAACTACCTTGTCTGAATGAAAAATCAGATAAGGAGAATCACAATGTAAGGCAGATAACTCAGAGACTCTTCGAGCCGAGGAAATAGCCATCAAAAACAGAACTTTCCAAGATAAAAGTTTAATATCAATGGAATGAAGGGGTTCAAACGGAACTCCCTGAAGAACTTTAAGAACCAAGTTTAAGCTCCACGGGGGAGCAACAGTTTTAAACACAGGGTTAATCCTAACCAAAGCCTGACAAAATGCCTGGACGTCTGGAACTTCTGCCAGACGCTTGTGCAAAAGAATAGACAGAGCAGAGATCTGCCCTTTTAATGAACTAGCTGATAAGCCTTTGTCCAAACCCTCTTGGAGAAAGGACAATATCCTAGGAATCCTAGCCTTACTCCATGAGTAACTCTTGGATTCACACCAATAAAGATATTTACGCCATATCTTATAGTAGATTTTCCTGGTGACAGGCTTCCGAGCCTGTATTAAGGTATCAATGACTGACTCGGAGAAGCCACGCCTTGATAGAATCAAGAGTTCAATCTCCATGCAGTCAGTCTCAGAGAAATTAGATTTGGATGATTGAAAGGACCTTGTATTAGAAGGTCCTGCCTCAGAGGCAGAGTCCATGGTGGAAGAGATGACATGTCCACTAGGTCTGCATATACCAGGTCCTGTATGGCCACGCAGGCGCTATCAGAATCACTGATGCTCTCTCCTGTTTGATTTTGGCAATCAGTCGAGGGAGCAGAGGAAACGGTGGAAACACATAGGCCAGGTTGAAGAACCAAGGAGCTGCTAGAGCATCTATCAGCGTTGCTCCCGGATCCCTGGACCTGGATCCGTAACAAGGAAGCTTGGCGTTCTGGCGAGACGCCATGAGATCCAGTTCTGGTTTGCCCCAACGATGGATCAGTTGAGCAAACCCCTCCGGATGGAGTTCCCACTCCCCCGGATGAAAAGCCGGACGACTTAGAAAATCCGCCTCCCAGTTCTCTACGCCTGGGATGTGGATCGCTGACAGGTGGCAAGAGTAAGACTCTGCCCAGCGAATTATCTTTGAAACTTCTAACATCGCTAGGGAACTCCTGGTTCCCCCTTGATGGTTGATGTAAGCCACTCGTGATGTTGTCCGACTGAAATCTGATGAACCTCAGTGTTGCTAACTGAGGCCAAGCTAGAAAAGCATTGAATATTGCTCTTAACTCCAGAATATTTATTGGGAGGAGTTTCTCCTCCTGAGTCCACGACCCCTGAGCCTTCAGGGAGTTCCAGACTGCGCCCCAACCTAGAAGGCTGCATCTGTTGTTACAATCGTCCAATCTGGCCAGCGAAAGGTCATACCCTTGGACAGATGGACCCGAGAAAGCCACCATAGAAGAGAATCTCTGGTCTCTTGATCCAGATTTAGTAGAGGGGACAAATCTGAGTAATCCCCATTCCACTGACTTAGCATGCATAATTGCAGCGGTCTGAGATGCAGGCGCAGCAAAAGGCACTATGTCCACTTGCCACTACCATTAAGCCGATTACTTCCATGCACTGAGCCACTGACAGGCGTGGAATGGAATGAAGGACACGGCAAGCATTTAGAAGTTTTGATAACCTGGACTCCGTCAAGGTAAATTTTCATCTCTACAGAATCTATAAGAGTCCCTAGGAAGGAGACTCTTGTGAGTGGTGATAGAGAACTCTTTTCCACGTTCACTTTCCACCCATGCGACCTCAGAAATGCCAGAACTATCTCTGTATGAGACTTGGCAATTTGAAAGCTTGACGCCTGTATCAGGATGTGGTCTAGATACGGAGCCACCGCTATGCCTCGCGGTCTTAGAACCGCCAGAAGTGAGCCCAGAACCTTTGTAAAAATTCTCGGGGCAGTGGCCAACCCGAAGGGAAGAGCTACAAATTGGTAATGCCTGTCTAGAAAGGCAAACCTTAGGAACCGATGATGATCTTTGTGAATCGGTATGTGAAGGTAGGCATCCTTTAAGTCCACTGTGGTCATGTACTGACCCCTTGGATCATGGGTAGGATGGTCCGAATAGTTTCCATTTTGAATGATGGAACTCTGAGGAATTTGTTTAAGATCTTTAGATCCAAGATTGGTCTGAAGGTTCCCTCTTTCTTGGGAACCACAAACACATTTGAATAAAATCCCTGTCCTTGTTCCGTCCACGGAACTGGATGGATCACTCCCATTACTAGGAGGTCTTGCACACAGCTTAGGAATGCCTCTTTCTTTATCTGGTTTGCTGATAACCTTGAAAGATGAAATCTCCTTGTGGAGGAGAAGCTTTGAAGTCCAGAAGATATCCCTGAGATATGATCTCCAACGCCCAGGGATCCTGAACATCTCTTGCCCACCCTGGGCGAAGAGAGAAAGTCTGCCCCCCACTAGATCCGTTTCCGGATAGGGGGCTGTTCCTTCATGCTGTCTTGGGGCAGCAGCAGGCTTTCTGGCCTGCTTGCCCTTGTTCCAGGACAGGTTAGGTTTCCAGGCCTGTCTGGAATGAGCAACAGTTCCCTCTTGTTTTGAAGCGGAGGAAGTTGATGCTGCTCCTGCCTTGAAATTTCGAAAGGCACGAAAATTAAACTGTTTGGCCTTTGATTTGGCCCTGTCCTGAGGAAGGGTATGACCCTTGCCTCCAGTAATGTCAGCAATAATTTCCTTCAAGCCAGGCCCGAATAAGGTCTGCCCTTGAAAGGAATGTTGAGTAATTTAGACTTTGAAGTCACGTCAGCTGACCAGGATTTAAGCCATAGCGCCCTACGCGCCTGGATGGCGAATCCGGAATTCTTAGCCGTTAGTTTAGTCAAATGAACAATGGCATCAGAAACAAATGAGTTAGCTAGCTTAAGCGTTCTAAGCTTGTCAATAATTTCATTCAATGGAGCTGTCTGGATGGCCTCTACCAGGGCCTCAAACCAGAATGCCGCCGCAGCAGTGACAGGCGCAATGCATGCAAGGGGCTGTAAAATAAAACCTTGTTGAATAAACATTTTCTTAAGGTAACCCTCCAATTTTTTATCCATTGGATCTGAAAAAGCACAACTGTCCTCAACCGGGATAGTGGTATGCTTTGCTAAAGTAGAAACTGCTCCCTCCACCTTAGGGACCGTCTGCCATAAGTCCCTGTAGTGGCGTCTATTGGAAACATTTTTCTAAATATAGGAGGTGGGGAAAAGGGCACACCGGGTCTATCTCACTCCTTGCTAATAATTTCTGTAAGCCTTTTAGGTATAGGAAAAACGTCAGTACACACCAGCACCGCATAGTATCTATCCAGCCTACACAATTTCTCTGGAATTGCAACTGTGTTACAGTCATTCAGAGCAGCTAATACCTCCCCAAGCAATACACGGAGGTTCTCAAGCTTAAATTTAAAATTAGAAATCTCTGAATCAGGTTTCCCCGAGTCAGAGATGTCACCCACAGACTGAAGCTCTCCGTCCTCATGTTCTGCATACTGTGACGCAGTATCAGACATGGCTCTAACAGCATTTGCACGCTCTGTATCTCTCCAACCCCAGAGCTATTGCGCTTGCCTCTTAATTCAGGCAATCTAGATAATACCTCTGACAGGGTATTATTCATGATTGCAGCCATGTCCTGAAAGGTAATCGCTATGGGCGTCCCTGATGTAATTGGCGCCATATTAGTGTGCGTCCCCTGAGCGGGAGGCGAAGGGTCTGACACGTGGGGAGAGTTAGTCGGCATAACTTCCCCCTCGACAGAACCCTCTGGTGATAATTCTTTTATAGATAAAGACTGATCTTTACTGTTTAAGGTGAAATCAATACATTTAGTACACATTCTCCTATGGGGCTCCACCATGGCTTTCAAACATAATGAACAAGTAGGTTCTTCTGTGTCAGACATGTTTAAACAGACTAGCAATGAGACTAGCAAGCTTGGAAAACACTTTAAAACAAGTTTACAAGCAATATAAAAAACGTTACTGCGCCTTTAAGAAACACAAATTTTCCCAAATTTTGAAATAACAGTGAAAAAATGCAGTTACACTAACTAAATTTTTACAGTGTATGTAATAAGTTAGCAGAGCATTGCATCCACTTGCAAATGGATGATTAACCCCTTAATACCAAAAACGAATAACAAATGACAAAAACGTTTTTTAAACAGTCACAACTGCCACAGCTCTACTGTGGCTTTTTACCTCCCTCAATACGACTTTTGAAGCCTTTTGAGCCCTTCAGAGAAGTCCTGGATCATGCAGTCTGTAATTTTTGCTGTGCAAAAAACGCTAAAATAGGCCCCTCCCACTCATATTACAACAGTGGAAGCCTCAGGGAACTGTTTTCTAGGCAAAATTCAAGCCAGCCATGTGGAAAAAACTAGGCCCCAATAAGTTTTATCACCAAACATATGTAAAAAACGATTAAACATGCCAGCAAATGTTTTAAAATACACTTTTATAAGAGTATGTATCTCTATTAATAAGCCTGATACCAGTCGCTATCACTGCATTTAAGGCTTTACTTACATTACTTGGGTATCAGCAGCATTTTCTAGCAAATTCCATCCCTAGAAAAATATTTTAACTGCACATAACCTTATTACAGGAAAACCTGCACGCTATTCCCCTCTGAAGTTACCTCACTCCTCAGAATATGTGAGAACAGCAAAGGATCTTAGTTACTTCTGCTAAGATCATAAAAAACGCAGGCAGATTCTTCTTCTAAATACTGCCTGAGATAAACAGTACACTCCGGTACCATTTAAAAATAAACTTTTGATTGAAGAAATAAACTAAGTATAAAACACCACAGTCCTCTTACCAGTGTGCCATGGCACACTAGTGTGCCGTGAGAGATCCTCAGGTGTGCCACGGCAGACTGACAACAGTGTGACATATTTTTTTAAACTTTGCTTGTTTTTGACTCCCAGTGCAGGGGTAGTTTGTAGGAGGCATGGCATAACAGCACAATACATACAGTATGTGTGTGTTTGTGTGTATGTGTATATATATATATATATATATATATATATATGCTGTATTAGGCTACAATGTGTGATTTTTTTAAAATTTTGGGATGGTGGTGTGCCACAGGATTTTTCAATGTAAAAAAGTGTGCCACGGCAAAAAAAAAGGTTAAAAATCACTGCTCTTACGACCTCCATCTTAGTTGAGAGTTGCAAGAGAATGACTGGATATGGCAGTGAGGGAGGAGCTATATAGCAGCTCTGCTGTGGGTGATCCTCTGCAACTTCCTGTTGGGAAGGAGATATCCCACAAGTAATGGATGATCCGTGGACTGGATACACTTAACAAGAGAAATATGTATAACATTGCTATAAACACACTTACAAATATATGTATAACATTGCTATAAAACATACTTACAAATATATGTTATAACATTGCTATAAACACACTTACAAATATATGTATAACATTGCTATAAACATACTACAAATATATGTATAACATTGCTATAAACATACTTACAAATATATGTATACACATTGCTATAAACATACTTACAAATATATGTATAACATTGCTATAAACATACTTACAAATATATGTATAACATTGCTATAAACATACTTACAAATATATGTATAACATTGCTATAAACATACTTACAAATATATGTATAACATTGCTATAAACATACTTACAAACATATGTATAATAATGGATGCGCCAAACTAATAATGAGAGTGCATATATAATATTAAAGACACACACTGCTCCGAGTGTGATGTAGCCCTAAAGTTTATAAAAACTTGTATAACAGTGAGTATTGCAGTCCCGTAAAATATACAAAACTATACACAATATGAGCAAAACTGAATGCAACACAATACAAGTGCAAATATAACTCTAGAATAAATAAAATAAATTAAAATAAACCGTGTCACTCTTAGGTCCAACTGGAAAATTAAAAAAGTCCTATGTACAATCCAAGGGTTTCTCCTCCATCAACAAAGCAAGCGACGAACAACTCCTTCCAAAACTTGCTGGTTAGCCAAGTGCGGTCAGATGTAACAAGTAAAAGAAGAAGGCGCAACAATAGTGCACTATCAATATGGTAGGACTAGCTGCCACACAAATACCAATATACTCACAGGATATCAGGCACTTGAGAAGTGCTACAACAGCCTCCTGGACCCTTAAAAGTCGTCCAGATAACTCTCCCTCTGGCACTCCACTCAATCAACTTATCCCCTTGATGGAACCACAGGTCCCTGATATCAGATCTTTCCAGTAATGAGTGATGCTCTGTAGGAAAAAGGCAAAGCAACTCCACTTCCAAAGAGTTTAGATGCAATAATTAAAATCCACAATTTGTGTGGATATCTCACATAAAACAGTCGTGGATAAAGTCTCTTATTAGAATGTAAAAGACTTTATTAAAACACAACGCGTTTCTCGGACAACAATGACCGTTCCTCAGGTGTAAGTCACATACACCTGAGGAAACTGTCATTGACTGTTTTAATAAACTCTTTTACATTCTAATAAGAGACTTTATCCACGACTGTTTTATGTGAGATATCCACACAAATTGTGGATTTTTAATTATTGCATCTAAACTCTTTGGAAGTGGAGTTGCCTTTGCCTTTTCCTACAGAGCATCACTCATTACTGGAAAGATCTGATATCCAGGGACCTGTGGTTCCATCAAGGGGATAAGCTGATTGAGTGGAGTGCCAGAGGGAGAGTTATCTGGACGACTTTTAAGGGTCCAGGAGGCTGTTGTAGCACTTCTCAAGTGCCTGATATCCTGTGAGTATATTGTATTTGTGTGGCAGCGAGTCCTACCATATTGATTGTGCACTATTGTGGCGCCTTCTTCTCTTTTACATGTTGCTAATAAACATAGCTGCAATATGACTCGACACCACATGCGCCTGAGCTCACCTAGTATAACACTCTTTAACAAAGGATACCAAGAGAACTAAGCAAAATTACTAGCATGTTGGCTCACCAGCACAGGGTATATTTGGTCATTGTGTGCACAAGTGCTGTACTCACTAGCATGTGGCTCACCAGAACAGGGTATGCTTGGTCATTGTGTGCACAAGTGCTGTATTCACTAGCATGTGGCATGCTTGGTCATTTTGTGCATCAGTGCTGTACTTACTTGCATGTGGCTCACCAGTACAGTATGCTGGTCATTGTGTGCACAAGTGCTGTATTCACTAGCATGTGGCTCACCAGTATGGGTATGCTTGGTCATTGTGTGCACAAGTGCTGTATTCACTAGCATGTGGCTCACCAGTATGGGGTATGCTTGGTCATTGTGTGCACAAGTGCTGTATTCACTAGCATGTGGCTCACCAGCACAGGGTATGCTTGGTCAATGTGTGCACAAGTGCTGTACTCACTTGCATGTGGCTCACCAGCACAGGTATGCTTGGTCATTGTGTGCACAAGTGCTGTACTCACTTGCATGTGGCTCACCAGCACAGGGTATGCTTGGTCATTGTGTGCACAAGTGCTGTATTCATTAGCATGCGGCTCACCAGTACAGTGTATGCTTTGTCATTGTGTGCACAAGTGCTGTATTCACTAGCATGTGGCTCACCAGTACGGGTATGCTTGGTCATTGTGTGCACAAGTGCTGTATTCAATAGCATGCGGCTCACCAGAACGGGGTATGCTTGGTCATTGTGTGCACAAGTGCTGTATTCACTAGCATGTGGCTGACCACACAGGGTATGCTTGGTCATTGTGTGCACAAGTGCTGTATTCATTAGCATGCGGCTCACCAGTACAGGGTATGCTTGTCATGTGTGCACAAGTGCTGTATTCACTAGCATGTGGCTCACCAGTACGGGGTATGCTTGGTCATTGTGTGCACAAGTGCTGTATTCAATAGCATGCGGCTCACCAGAACGGGGTATGCTTGGTCATTGTGTGCACAAGTGCTGTATTCACTAGCATGTGGCTGAGTAGTACAGGGTATGATTTGTCATTGTGTGCACAAGTGCTGTAATCACTAGCATGTGGCTCACCAGTACGGGGTATGCTTGGTCATTGTGTGCACAAGTGCAGAACTCACTAGCATGTGGCTCACCAGTACGGGGTATGCTTGGTCATTGTGTGCACAATGCTGTATTCACTAGCATGTGGCTCACACAGTACGGGTATGCTTGGTCATTGTGTGCACAAGTGCTGTATTCACTAGCATGTGGCTCACCAGTACGGGGTATGCTTGGTCATTGTGTGCACAAGTGCTGTATTCAATAGCATGTGGCTCACCAGTACGGGGTATGCTTGGTCATTGTGTGCACAAGTGCTGTAGCAACTAGCATGTGGCTCACCAGTACGGGGTATGCTTGGTCATTGTGTGCACAAGTGCTGTAGCAACTAGCATGTGGCTCACCAGTACGGGGTATGCTTGGTCATTGTGTGCACAAGTGCTGTATTCACTAACATGTGTTTCACGAGCACAGGATATGGTTGGTCATTGTGTGCACAAGTGCTGTATTCACTAGCGTGTGGTTCACGAGCACAAGATATGTTTGGTCATTGTGTGCACAAGTGCTGTATTCACTAGCATGTGGTTCACAAGCACAGGATATGTTTGGTCATTTTGTGCACAAGTTGCTGTATTCACTAGCATGTGGCTCACCAGTCACCAGTAACGGTGTGATGCTTGGTTATTGTGTGCACAAGTGCTGTATTCACTAGCATGTGGCTCACCAGTACGGGGTATGCTTGGTCATTGTGTGCACAAGTGCTGTATTCACTAGCATTGGCTCACCAGTACGGGGTATGCTTGGTCATTGTGTGCACAAGTGCTGTATTCACTAGCATGTGGCTCACCAGTACGGGTATGCTTGGTCATTGTGTGCACAAGTGCTGTAGCAACTAGCATGTGGCTCACCAGTACGGGGTATGCTTGGTCATTGTGTGCACAAGTGCTGTATTCACTAGCATGTGGTTCACGAGCACAGGATATGTTTGGTCATTTTGTGCACAAGTGCTGTATTCACTAGCATGTGGCTCACCAGTCACCAGTACGGGGTATGCTTGGTTATTGTGTGCACAAGTGCTGTATTCACTAGCCACCAATCAGCAAGCGCAACCCGCCCAAAAATGGGTTGGCTCCTAAGCTTACATTCCTGCTTTTCAAATAAAGATACCAAGAGAAAGAAGACATTTTGATAATAGAAGTAAATCAGAAAGTTGTTGAAAATTGCTGCTCTAGCTGAATCATGTCCCTTTAACTTAAAGGGACGGTAAACGTTCCCCTTTGTATAACCAGACCCGGAATGTAAGTGATATTTTAGATGGAATTGAATTAATCAGTTGTAATGGTGATGCGCTATAAATTACTTTTAAGATAGTGAATACATCACTTGGCCACTAGGAGGCGGCAAAGACACCCCAGAGCATTCAACTCTCCCTCCCACTTCCTGTACTGTCCCAGTAGTTTTGTCTTATCAAGGAGGCAGCTAGAGATTAGAGGTGCTCTGCAGGGATTGTATTTTACAGGTATCCTCAATGGAGAGGGTCAGGGGTGTACTTGGTTAACCATGTAAAGCTGAGTATTGGTTTCCTCTGCTCAGGGATGTCGTGGGGAAGTCCCCGTGCACCCCATACAGTCCTGTGCTGTTTGTTACACTGAATCTATTTTCTCTTTAAGAAGAGGGGTATTTATTTCTCCCTTTGCAGGCTAGTCGCCGTTACTGGGGGTTGGTATCAGTGGTCTGTGCACATTTGTTAGCCCTCTGTCTAGGGAAATGTGTGGGAGTGTTTGCTTCAGCAGCACATATACTTTATTGATTCTGAATAGAGGGACATTGCACGCTCAATACCCTTATACACTCTTTAGTGAGGGACAAAGGGTAAATAGTACAATACTTTACTTTCCATCTGCTAATGGCACTGATGTAGCGGTGTTAGGGTTATGGGCTAGATTTATCAAGCCCCTACGGCAGCAAGTTCTCACAAGAACTTGTTTGCCGTGATTTATCAAGCAGCGGTCATCAGACCGCTGCTTCCCGAAGCTCTTCGCCACCTCTAAGGTGGCAAAATTCAATCTCCTCGGTCGAGTCGAGAGGGAGGGGAAAAATAAAAAACAGCCATTTTCCGCTGAAAAAATAATCCACAACCCAAATTATAAGTTTATTCTTTTAATGACAAGAAAAACTTAAAACATCAGCAGAAGAATCAAACTGAAACAGCTGCCTGAAGAACTTTTCTACCAAAAACTGCATCTGAAGAAGCAAATACATCAAAACGGTAGAATTTAATAAATGTACTTAAAGAAGACCAGGTTGCTGCTTTGCAAATTTGATCAACTGAAGTTTCATTCTTAAAAGCCCACGAAGTGGAGACTGATCTAGTAGAATGAGCTGTAATTCTCTGAGGCGGGCCTGACCCGACTCCAATAAGCTTGATGAATCAAAAGATTTAACCAAGAAACCAAGGAAATAGCAGAAGCTTTCTGACCTTTCCTAGGACCAGAAAATGTAACAAATAGACTAGAAGTCTTCCTGAAAACTTAGTAGCTTCAATATCATATTTGAAAGCTCTCACCACATCCGAAGAATGTAAGGATCTTTCCAAAGAATTCTTAGGATTAGGACACAATGAAGGGACAACAATTTATCTACTAATGTTGTAAGAATTCACAACCTTAGGAAAAAATTTAAATGAAGTCCGCAAAAAACGCCTTATCCTGATGAAAAATCAGAAAAGGAGATTCACAAGGAAGATCAGATAGCTCAGAAACTCTTCTAGCAGAAGAGATGGCCAAAAGGAACAATACTTTCCAAGAAAGTAGTTAAATGTCCAAAGAATTCATAGGCTCAAAATGGAGGAGCCTGTAAAGCCCTCCAAACCAAATTAAGACTCCAAGAAGGAGAGATTGATTTAATGACAGGCTTAATATAAACTAAAGCCTGTACAAAACAGTGAATATCAGGAAGTTTAGCAATCTTCCTGTGAATAAAACAGAAAGAGCAGAGATTTGTCCCTTCAAGGAACTTGCAGACAAACCCTTATCCAAACCATCCTGAAGAAACTGTAAAATTCTTGCAACTCTAAAAGAATGCCAAGAGAATTTATGAGAAGAATACCATGAAATGTAAGTCTTCCAAACTCGATAATAAATCTTTCAAGAGACAGATTTACGAGCTTGTAACAGAGTATTAATTACTGAGTCAGAGAAACCTCTATGACTTGGCACTAAGCAATCAATATCCATACCTTCAAATTTAATGATTTGAAAAACTGATGGAAAAAAACGGACCTTAAGACAGTAGGTCCGGCCTTAACAGAAGTGGCCAAGGTTGTCACCAGCAACACAAATGATTGTTCCATGATGATTCTGGAGATCACTCTTGGAAGAAGAACTAGAGGCGGGAAAATATAGGCGGGTTGATAACACCAAGGAAGTGTCAGCGCACCCACTGCTTCCGCCTGAAAATCCCTGAACCTGGACAGGCATCTGGGAAGTCTCTTATTTAGATGAGAGGTCATCAGATCTATCTGTCGGAAGACCCCATATCTGAACAATCGGAGAAAACACATCTGGATGGAGGGACCACTCCCCAGGATGTAAAGTCTGACTGCTGAGATAATCCGCCTCCCAATGTCTATACCTGGGATATGCACCACAGAAATTAGACAGGAGCTGGATTCCACCTAAGCAAGTATCCAAGATACTTCTTTCACAGCTTGTGGACTGTGAGTCCCACCCTGCTGATTGACAAATGCCACTGTTTGTGACATTGTCTGTTTGAAAATAAATGAACAGTTCTCTCTTCAACAGAGGCCAAAACTGAAGAGCTCTGAGAATTGCACGGAGTTCTAAAATATTGATTGGTAATCTCGCCTCTTGAGATTTCCAAACCCCTTGTGCTGTCAGAGATCCCCAAACAGCTCCCCAACCTGAAAGACTTGCATCTGTAGTGATCATAGTCCGGGATAGCCGAACAAAGAAGCCCCTTGAACTTAACGCTGGTGATTTACCACCACGTCAGAGAGTGTCAAACATTGGGATTTAAGGATATTAATTGTGATATCTCTGCACCATGGATTCAGCAAACAAAGCTGGAGAGGTCTCATGGGAGAACGAGCAAAGGGAATCGCATACGATGCTGCAGTCATGAGACCTAAATTTTCCATGCACATAAACACTGAAGGGAATGACTGAGATTGAAGGTGCAGACAGGCTGCAACCACTTTCAAACGTCTCTTGTCAGTTAGAGAGAGTCATGGACACTGAATCTATCTGGAAACCTAAAAAAGGTGACAATTGTCTGAGGAATCAAGAAACTTTTTAGCAAATTGATCCAACAACCAGGATTTTCGAAGAAACAACACTAGTTGATTTGTGTGAGATTCTGCAGAACGGAAAGACTGAGCTAGTACCAAGATATCGTCCAAATAAGTTAACACTGCAATACCCTGCTCTATGGTTTCCATAAAGCAGGGCACCTAGAACCTTTAAAAAAAGATTCTTTGAGCGGTTGCTAGTCCAAATGGAAAAGCAACAAATTGGTAACGCTAGTCTAGAAAAGAGAATCTCAGGAACTGATAATGATCTGAATGAATCGGAATATGAAGGTATACATCCTGCAATCCATTGTGGACCTAAAATGTCCTTGCTGAATAAAAGGCAGAACAGTCCTTAAAGGGACATTATACACTCATTTTTCTTTACATAAAATGTTTTGTAGATGTATCTATTTATAAGCCCATAAAGTTTTTTTTTTAAATTAATGTAAAAGTTTTGCTTATTTTTAAATAACAATGCAATGATTTCAGACTCCTAACCAAGCCCCAAAGTTTTATTGTGACTATCGTCAGCTACCTTCTCCAGCCTTGCTCCTGTTTGTGTAATGGGTCTTTTCATATGCAAAAGAAGGGGGAGGGGGGGGAGTGTCCTTATTTGCCACTTGCAGTGGGGCTTTCCAGCTACCTTTTCAACAGAGCCAAGCTGACAGCTTCTAGAGTAAGTTTTTAAACCAGTTTTTACTGGATTTTTATATCAGTATCCTGTGCATATTATTCTTTATAGTAGTGTCTATTACTTGCAGTTATATGAAAATGAGGTATACTGTCCCTTTAAAGTCACCATTTGAAAATTGGTACTATTACATAACGATTCAAAATTTTCAGATCCAGAATTAGTCTGAATGAAATTTCCTTCCTTTCTGGAACAAGGAATAGATTTGTAATAAAATTATAAGTGAAAAAGAGGACGCCACATAGCGTGATACTCTTGTTGTAAAATCAGAAGGCAGAATATTCAAAAAGGCTTACCAAATGGCTCTGCACCGTTCCTATGACCGGTGCTATCAGCAGACTAACACTCTCAGTGGTTAGCACACTGGGTGGCCTCAGCTGAACTGCAGACAGGTGGATCTCAGTGTTGCTTGATTGCAGTAACCAAAAGTCTGTATAGGACCCATGTATTGCAGACTTGTATCTGATGTCTCTTGCACATATCATGAAGACTCTGCCAGCAGGAACTTTAGATAACTGGCATGACTACCTTGAAACTCCAGATCTGAAACACACTTCAGGAAAGGTCTGAGCTTTAACTGGATTTGCTGGAATGCGTGAGAGAAAAAAAAAATCTTCTCACAGGAGGATTTACTCAGAATTCCTATTCAAACCCCTGAGAGAAAATACTCTGATAACCATTGATTTTGGACCGAATTTATCCAAACATTCTGAAAAAAAAACCTTAATCTGCCCCCTACCAGCTGAGCTGGAATGAGAGTCGCACCTTCATGCGGACTTAGGGGCTGGCTTTTGGTTTCTTAAATGGGTTTATTCAAATTTAATTAAATGTTTCCACATTGGAAACAGATTCCATAAGGAAGGATTAGGTTTTTGTTCCTTATTTGACAAAAAGAACGAAAACGATTAGAAGCTTTATATTTACCCTTGGGTCTCTTATTACCTTGGAAAGAAAGAGATAGCAATCTAGACTTAAAAGTCATATCAGCATTCAGATTAAAGCCCACAAAACTCTTCTTGCTAAAAAAATAGCTAAAGACAGATTTAACATCAATCTTGAAAATAGCATCAGAACGGATTAGTATGTTGCAGAAAGCGACCATACTAGATAAATCAGAATCCAATTCTTGTTGCGCTAAATCTCCAACAAAAAAAGTTGATGCAGCTGCACATCAGCCAAAGAAATTGCAGGCCTGAGACGACCCTGAATATAATAAGCTTTCCTTAGATACGATTAAAGTTTCCTATCTAACAGGAGAACTTAAGTACTATCTTCCATAGGAATAGAGGTACGTTCAGCAAGAGTAGAAATAGCCCCATCAACTTTGAGGATCTTTTCCCAAAACTCTATAGAAATCACTGGTAAAAGGATACAATTTTTTAAACCTTGAGGAATAAAAGAAGTACCCGGCTAATTCCATTCCTTAGAAATCATAACAGAAATAACATCAGGAACAGGAAAAAACCTCTGGAGTAACCACAGGAGGTTTAAAAACAGATTTTACTAGTTCTAATATCAAGAGGACTAGTTTCCACGATATCCAAAATAATTAACACTTCTTTAATACTTAATTTTAAATAAATAAGTAGGTTTGTTAGGGTCAGTATCTGAGGAAAGATCTGAATCAGATAGATCCTCATCAGAAGAGGATAATTCATTATGTTGTCGGTCATTTGAAATTTCATCAACCTTATGAGAAGTTTTAAAAGACCTTTATATTAATTAGAAGGCAGAATAGCAGACAAAGCCTTCTGAATAGAATCAGTAACAAATTCTTTAAATATCATAGGTATAACATGCACATTAAAAGTTGAAGGAACAACAACAGGAAATGCACTATTAACTGATGGATACAATATCTGCATGTAAAAGTTTATCATGATAACCAATACAAATGACATTCAGAAATATAATGCACTTAGCTTTAGTAGAACAGACATCAGGCAGCAAAGTTCCAACAGATACTTCTGAGGCAGGATCATATTGAGACATCTTGCAAAATGTAAAATAAATAACAACATATAAAGCAAAATTGTCAATTTCCTTATATGACAGTTTCAGGAATGGGAAAAAATGCAAATAGCATAGCCCTCTGACATAGAAAAAGGCAAGAGGCAAATAGCAATGGGGTATAAAATTAATGAATTTTTTTTGCGCCAAATATGACGCACAACGTAACAGAAAATTTTTTGGCGCAAACAATATCCGGAAATGACACACTTGCGTCACTAACGGCGCAACCGTGTGTAAGGCTTCGGCGTCAACTACGGCGACAGAAATGACGAACTTGCGTCAACGGACGTACTTTTCACGCCAAAAAATATTCTCGAGCCAAAAATGACGCAATAAAGTCTAGCATTTGGCGCACCCCGGGCCTAGTACTGCCCGCAATTTGCAAGAAAAAAAGTAGTCAATTGAAAAAAAGACTAAACCCCAGGTAAGAAAATTATTTCTTAATATGTTTATTTTCCCTAAATATGAAACTGACTGACAGTCTGCACAAGGAAATACATGAACCTGACTCATGGCAGATATAAGTACAATACATATATTTAGAACTTTATATAAATGCATAATGTGCCAAACCATAGCTGGGGTGTCTTAAGTAATAAAAAAACATACTTACCAAAAGACACCCATTCACATATAGCAGATAGCCAAACCAGTACTGAAACAGTTATCAGTAGAGGTAATGGTATATGAGAGTATATCATCGATCTGAAAAGGGAGGTAGGAGATTAATCTCTACGACCAATAACAGAGAACCTATGAAATAGACACCCGTTATGGAAATCATTGCATTCAATAGGTGATACTCCCTTCACATCCCTCTGACATTCAGAATCTTTTTTTTTTTTTGGTGAGCTAACAGCTTGAAGTGTTCTCCAATCGGCTCTCTAGATAATAATAATAATAATAATAAAAAAAGGAAATTTATTCTTACCTGATAAATTTGTTTCTTTTACGAAACAATGAGTCCACGGATTTCATCCTTACTTGTGCGATATTGCCTCCTGGTCAGCAGGAGGAGGGAAAGAGCACCACAGCAGAGCTGTATATAAGCTCCTCCCTTCCCTCCCACTCCAGTCATTCGACTGAAGTCAGGAAGAGAAAGGAAAAGCCAAGGTGCAGAGGTGACTGAAGTTTAACAAAATTAAAGACCTGTCTTAGAAAAACAGGGTGGGCCGTGGACTCATCGTATCGTAAAAGAAACAAATTTATCAGGTAAGAATACATTTCCTTTACTTTTACAAGATACAATGAGTCCACAGATTTCATCCTTACTTGTGGGATACAATACCAAAGCTATAAAACACGGATGAAAGGGAGGGAAAAGACAGGGAACCTAAACGGAAGGCACCACTGCTTGAAGAACTTTCCTCCCAAAAACAGCCCCAGATGAGGCAAAAGAATCAAATTTGGAAAATGTGAAGAGAATACCAAGTTGCAGCCTTGCACATCTGTTCAACAGAAGCATCCTTCATGAATGCCCAAGAGGAAGCCACAGCCCTAGTGGAATGGGTCGTAATCTGTTCAGGAGGCTGCTGTCCAGCATTCTCATATGCAAACTGGATGATACTCTTCAACCAAAATGAGAGGTAGCTGTAGCTTTCCGACCCCTACACTTCCCAGAAAACACAAGAAACAGAGATCGATTGAGGAAAATCCTTAGTGGCCTGTAAGTAAAACTTTTAAAGCACGGACCACCATCCCAATTCCTATTTATGTAACAGGCCGCTCCTTCTTAGAAGGAGGATTAGGACACAAGGAGGAACAAAAAATCTCTCCCTGATTAATATTTTTATTAGAAACAACCTTAGGAAAAAAACCAGGTTTGGAGCGTACCACCTTACCGAATGAAAAATAAGATACGGAGTAATCACATGGTAACGCTGAACGCTCAGAAACCTCTGCGAGCAAAAGAAATAGCAACCAAAATAAAACTTTCCAAGATAATAAGTTAATATCTATGGAATGCACTAGGGTTTCAACCGGAACCCTTGAAGAACATTAAGAACTAATCCAAACTCCCAAAGAGGAGCAATTGGTCTAAACACAGGCCTGATTCTAGTCCAGAGCCTGACAAAAGATTACACATCTGGACATCTGCCAGACGCGTTGTGTAACAAATAGACAACAGCAGAAAAACTGTCCCCTTTAAGGAACTAGCCGACAGCCTTTTCTCCAATCCTTCTTGGAGAAAAGACAACAATCCTGGGAATCCCTAACCCTACTCCATGAGTAGCCCTAGGATTCGCACCAATAAGATATTTACGCCAATTCTCTATGGTAAATTTTCCTAGTAACAGGCATAACGTGCCTGAATCAAGGTATCTATGACCGAATCGAAAAAAAACTTAATTATGTTTACCTGATAAATTTTATTTCCTCTTGTACGTGTATCCAGTCCACCGATCATCCATTACTTATGGGATATTAACTCACTCCCCCAACAGGAAGGTGCAAGAGGATTCACCCAGCAGAGCTGCTAGTATAGCTCCTCCCCCTAACTGCCCACTTACCAGTCATTCGACGAAAACATGCAGAGAAAGGAAAACCATAGGGGTTGCAGTGGTGACTGTAGTTTAATGGAAAAATTACCTGCCCTTAAAGTGACAGGGCGGGCGTGGACTGGAATACACTACAAGAGAAATAAATTTATCAGGTAAGCATAAATTATGTTTTCTCTCTGTTAAGTGTGATCAGTCCACGGGTCATCATTACTTCTGGGATACCAATACCAAAGCTAAAAGTACACGGATGACGGGAGGGACAGGCAGGCTCTTTATACGAAGGAACCACTGCCTGAAGAACCTTTCTCCCAAAAACTAGCCTCCGAAGAAGCAAAAGTGTCAAATTTGTAAAATTTGGAAAAAGTATGAAGAGAAGACCAAGTTGCAGCCTTGCAAATCTGTTCAACAGAAGGCCTCATTCTTAAAGGCCCAAGTGGAAGCCACAGCTCTAGTAGAAGTGAGCTGTAATTCTTTCAGGAGGCTGCTGTCCAGCAGTCTCATAGGCTAACGTATTATGCTACGAAGCCAAAAAGAGAGAGAGGTAGCCAGAAGCTTTTTGACCTCTCCTCTGACCAGAGTAAACGACAAACAGGGAAGAAGTTTGACGAAAATCCTTAGTTGCCTGAAGATAGAAATTTCAGGGCACGGAACTACATCCTAGATTGTGTAGCAGACGTTCCTTCTTCGAGGAAGGATTTGGACACAAAGATGGGTACAACAATCTCTTGATTGATGTTCCTGTTAGTGACCTACCTTAGGTAAGAACCCAGGTTTAGTACGCAGAACTACCTTGTCTGAGTGAAAAATCAGATAAGGGAGAATCACAATGTAAGGACTGATAACTCAGAGACTCTTTCGAGCCGAGGAAATAGCCATTAAAAACAGAAACTTTCCAAGATAACATTCTTTATATCAATGGAATGAAGGGGTTCAAACGGAACACCCTGTAAAACGTTAAGAACTAAGTTCAAACTCCATGGTGGAGCAACAGCTTTAAAACACAGGCTTGATCCTAGCTAAAGCCTGACAAAAGGACTTGAACGTCTGGATTTTCTGACAGACGTTGTGTAACAAGATGGACAGAGCTGAAATCTGTCCCTTTAATGAACTAGCTGATAAACCCTTTTCTAAACCTTCTTGTAGAAAAGGACAATATCCTAGCGATCCTAACCTTACTCCAGGAGTAAACCTTTGGATTCGCACCAGTATAGGTATTTCCGCCATATTTTATGGTAAATCCTTCTGGTAACAGGCTTCCTAGCCTGAATTCAGGGTATCAATAACCGACTCAGAAAAACCCACGTTTTGATAAAATCAAGCGTTCAATTTCCAAGCAGTCAGCTTCAGAGAAGTTAGATTTTGATGTTTGAATGGACCCTGTATCAGAAGGTCCTGTCTTAGAGGTAGAGACCAAGGCGGACAGGATGACATGTCCACTAGATCTGCATACCAAGTCCTGCGTGGCCATGCAGGTGCTATTAGAATTACTGATGCTCTCTCCTGTTTGATTTTGGCAATCAATCGAGGAAGCAGCGGGAAGGGTGGAAACACATAAGCCATCCCTCAAGTTCCAAGGTGCTGTCAAAGCATCTATCAGAAACTGCTCCCGGATCCCTGGATCTGGACCCGTAGCGAGGAAGTTTGGCGTTCTGGCGAGACGCCATGAGATCTATCTCTGGTTTGCCCCAACGTCGAAGTATTTGGGCAAAGACCTCCGGATGAAGTTCCCACTCCCCCGGATGAAAGTCTGGCGACTTCAAGAAATCCGCCTCCCAGTTCTCCACTCCCGGGATGTGGATTGCTGACAGGTGGGCAAGAGTGAGACCTCTGCCCAGCGAATTATCTTTGATACTTCCATCATTGCTAGGGAGCTTCTTGTCCCTCCCTGATGGTTGATGTAAGCTACAGTCGTGATGTTGTCCGACTGAAACCTGATGAACCCCCGAGTTGTTAACTGGGGCCAAGCCAGAAGGGCATTGAGAACTGCTCTCAATTCCAGAATGTTTATTGGAAGGAGACTCTCCTCCTGATTCCATAGTCCCTGAGCCTTCAGAGAATTTCCAGACAGCGCCCCAACCTAGTAGGCTGGCGTCTGTTGTTACAATTGTCCAGTCTGGCCTGCTGAATGGCATCCCCTGGACAGGTGTGGCCGATGAAAGCCACCATAGAAGAGAATTTCTGGTCCTCTTGATTCAGATTCAGAGTAGGGGACAAAGTCTGAGTAATCCCCATTCCACTGACTTAGCATGCACAATTGCAGCGGTCTGAGATGTAGGCGTGCAAAAGGTACTATGTCCAATTGCCGCTACCATTAAGCCGATCACCTCCATGCATTGATCTACTGACGGGTGTTGAATGGAATGAAGGACTCGGCATGCATTTTGAAGCTTTGTTAACCTGTCTTCTGTCAGGTAAATCTTCATTTCTACAGAATCTATAAGAGTCCCCAAGAATGGAACTCTTGTGAGAGGAAAGAGAGAACTCTTCTTTTCGTTCACCTTCCATCCATGCGACCTTAGAAATGCCAGAACTAACTCTGTATGAGACTTGGCAGTTTGAAAGCTTGAAGCTTGTATTAGAATGTCGTCTAGGTACGGAGCTACCGAAATCCCTCGCGGTCTTAGTACCGCCTAGAAGAGGCACCCAGAACCTTTGTGAAGATTCTTGGAGCCGTAGCCAATCCGAATGGAAGAGCTACAAACTGGTAGTGCCTGTCTAAGAAGGCAAACCTTAGGATACCGGTGATGATCTTTGTGGATCGGTATGTGAAGGTAAGCATCCTTTAAATCCACTGTGGTCATGTACTGACCCTCTTGGATCATGGGTAAAATTGTCCGAATAGTTTCCATTTGAACGATGGAACTCTTAGGAATTTGTTTAGAGATCTTTAAATCTAAGATTGGCCTGAAAGTTCCCTCTTTTTTGGGAACCACAAACAGGTTTGAGTAGAAACCCTTGTCCTTGTTCCGACCGTGGAACCGGATGGATCACTCCCATTAATAACAGATCTTGTACGCAGCGTAGAAACGCTTCTTTCTTTATCTGGTTTGTTGACAACCTTGACAGATGAAATCTCCCTCTTGGGGGAGATAATTTGAAGTCTAGAAGGTATCCCTGAGATATGATCTCTAGAGCCCAGGGATCCTGAACATCTCTTGCCCAGGCCTGGGCGAAGAGAGAGAGTCTGCCCCCCTACTAGATCCGGTTCCCGGATCGGGGGCTCTCGGTTCATGCTGTCTTTGGGGCAGCAGCAGGTTTCCTGGCCTGCTTGCTCTTTGTTCCAGGACTGGTTAGGCTTCCAGCCTTGCCTGTAACGAGCAACAGCTCCTTCCTGTTTTGGTGCAGTGGAGGTTGATGCTGCTCCTGTTTTGAAATTCCGAAAGGGACGAAAATTAGACTGTCTAGCCTTAGCTTTGGCTTTGTCTTGAGGTAGGGCGTGGCCCTTACCTCCCTCTAATGTCAGCGATAATTTCTTTCAAACCGGGCCCAGAATAAAGGACTGCCCCTTGAAAGGTATATTAAGTAATTTGGACTTAGAAGTCACATCAGCTGACCAGGATTTTAGCCAACAGCTGCCCTGCGTGCCTGTATGGCGAATCCTGAGTTTCTTAGCCGTGAGTTTCGGTTAAAATGTACTACGGCCTCCGAAATGAAAGAATTAGCTAGTTTAAGGACTCTAAGCCTGTCCGTAATGTCGCTCTAGCGTAGAGGAACTTAAGGTTCTCTTCCAGAGACTCAATCCAAAATGCTGCCCGCAGCCGTAATCGGCGCGATACATGCAAGGGGTTGCAATATAAAACCTTGTTGAACAAACATTTTCTTAAGGTAACCCTCTAATTTTTTATCCATTGGATCTGAAAAGCACAGCTATCCTCCACCGGGATAGTGGTACGCTTAGCTAAGGTAGAAACTGCTCCCTCCACCTTAGGGACCGTTTGCCATAAGTCCCTTGTGGTGGCGTCTATTGGAAACATTTTCTAAATATCGGAGGGGGTGAGAACGGCACACCGGGTCTATCCCACTCCTTAGTAACAATTTCAGTAAGTCTCTAGGTATAGGAAAAACGTCAGTACTCGCCGGTACCGCAAAATATTTATCCAACCTACACATTTTCTCTGGTATTGCAACTGTGTTACAATCATTCAGAGCCGCTAACACCTCCCCTAGTAATACACGGAGGTTCTCCAATTTAAATTTAAAATTTGAAATATCTGAGTCCATTCTGTTTGGATCAGAACCGTCACCCACAGAATGAAGCTCTCCGTCCTCATGCTCTGCGAGCGGTGACGCAGTAGTCTGACATGGCCCTAGATTATCAGCGCACTCTGTTCTCACCCCAGAGTGATCACGCTTGCCTCTTAGCTCTGGTAATTTAGACAAAACCTTCAGTCATAACAGTAGCCATATCCTGTAATGTTATCTGTAATGGCCGCCCAGATGTACTAGGCGCCAACAATATCACGCACCTCCCCGGGCGGGAGATGCAGGTACTGACTCGTGAGGCGAGTTAGTCGGCATAACTCTCCCCTCGCTGTTTGGTGAAATTTGTTCACATTGTACAGATTGACTTTTATTTAAAGTAGCATCAATACAGTTAGTACATAAATTTCTATTGGGCTCCACCTTGGCATTGGAAACAAATGACACAGGTATCTTCCTCTGAGTCAGACATGTTTAACACACTAGCAAAAAAACTTACAACTTGGAAATACAGTTCAAAAGAATAATATTAAAACGTACTGTGACTTTAAGAAGCACAGAAGATCTATGACAGTTGAAAATTAATAAATTGAAACAGTATATGCCCGCAATCCTTGTAAATACACAACTTTAGCAAAAGGTTTAATCCCATTAGCAAAGATAACAATTCTGAAAGCAGGAAACAAATTACAGAATAAACGGTTTTTTAATCTCAGTCAAAACTATAATTCTCTACAGCTCTGCTGAGAGAAATTACCTCCCTCAAAATAAGTTTTGAAGACCCCTGAGCTCTGTAGAGATGAACCAGGATCATGCAGGGAATACAATGAGTTGCTGACAGAAATATTTGATAGTGTAGTAAAAAAGGGCCCCCGCCCCAAAAAACTGGCCCCTCCCCCTCACACACAGCTGTGGAGGGGAGAACAGAAACTGTCAGAAAACAGATTAAGCAACTTCCTAGTGGAAAAATAGTTCCCAAACATTTATTCCTCAGTACCCTCAGTAAATGAAAACGATTTTACATTCCAGCAAAAACGTTAAACATAATCTCTAGTTATTAAACAGCTTTATGTAATTCTTACAGTGTAATTCTAGGGAAAGTACCATTCCCCAGAATACTGAAGTGTAAAGTATACATACATGACATTATATCGGTATGGCAGGATTTCTCATCAATTCCATTGTCAGAAAATAAAAACTGCTACATACCTCTATGCAGATTCATCTGCCCGCTGTCCCCTGATCTGAAGTTTACCTCTCCTCAGATGGCCGAGAAACAGCAATATGATCTTAACTACTCCGGCTAAAATCATAACAAAAACTCTGGTAGATTCTTCTTCAAACTCTGCCAGAGAGATAATAACACACTCCGGTGCTATTTTAAAATAACAAACTTTTGATTGAAGATATAAAACTAAGTATAATCACCATAGTCCTCTCACACATCCTATCTAGTCGTTGGGTGCAAGAGAATGACTGGGAGTGACGTAGAGGGGAGGAGCTATATGCAGCTCTGCTGGGTGAATCCTCTTGCACTTCCTGTTGGGGAGGAGTAATATCCCAGAAGTAATGATGACCCGTGGACTGGATACACTTAACAAGAGAAAACCCCGCCTAGATAAAATCAAGCGTTCAATCTCCAAGCAGTTAGCTGCAGAGAAACTAGATTCGGATGGTGGAAGGGTCCCTGAACGAGAAGGCCTTTCCTCAATGGAAGCTTCCACGGTGGCAGAGATGACATGTCCACCAGATCGGCATACCAAATCCTGCGAGACCACGCAAGAGCGATGAGGATCACCGATGCCCTCTCCTGTTTGACTCGAGCAATCACCCGGGGCAGGAGAGCAAATGGAGGGATCACAGAAGCAAGGCTGAAAGACCAAGGCATTGCCAAGGCATCTATCAGTTCGGTCTGGGGATCCCTGGACCCGTACCTCAGGAGTTTGGCATCCTGACGAGATCCAACTCCGGTCTGCCCCATCTGAGGATCAAGTTGGAAAATACCTCCGGATGGAGTTCCCACTCTTCCGGAAGAAAAGTCTGTCTGCTCCGAAAATCCGCCTCCCAGTTGTCCACTCATGGGATATGGATCGCCGACAGATGGCAAGAGTGAGACTCCGCCCACTGTATTATCCTGGCTACCTCCATCATCGCTAAGGAACTTCTTGTTCCCCCTTGATGATTGATGAAATGTACCGTCGTTATGTTGTCCGACTGGAATCTGATGAACTTGAGCCGAAGCTAACGCATTGAATATTACTCACAATTCTAGAATATTTATGGGAAGAAGAGACTCCGCCTGAGTCCATACACCCTGAGCCCTTAGGGAGTTCCAGACTGCTCCCCATCCTATCAGGCTGGCATCCATTGTCACTATCACCCATGAGGGCCTGCGGAAGCATGTCCCCTGGGATAGATGATCCAGCAACAACCACCATAGAAGAGAGTCCCTTGTCTCCTGATCTAGAGTTATTTGAGGAGACCAATTTGTATAAGCTCCATTCCACTGACTGAGCTTTAAAATGGACTCGCTGTGTGGAACACATAGCCGCAGCCGGATTTGAACTCTCAACCGTCAGCTTTTAAAGCAGCAAAGTTTACCACTAGTCCATTGTGGGACACCATCTGTGGGACTAGAGTACTCTTTTCCAAATGCACCTTCCACCCATGAGTCCTCAGGAAGGAGAGAACAATGTCGGTATGAGACTTTGCTAGCTGATAAGATGACGCCTGGATCAGAATATCGTCCAGATAAGGCGCCACTGCAATGCCTCGCGGCCTTAGAACCGCCAGCAGGGGCCCCAGAACCTTTGTGAGAATCCTGGGAGCTGTGGCCAGACCGAAAGGAAGGGCCACAAACTGAAAAAGTGTGTCCAGAAAGGCAAACCTCAGAAACTTGTGACGATCTCTGTGGATAGGAACTCAAAGATATGCATCCTTCAAGGCCACTGTAGTTATAAATTGACCCTCCTGGATCATTGGAAGAATGGTACGAATAGTTTCCATCTTGAAGGATGGAACTCTGAGAACCTTGTTTAGACTCTTGAGGTCTAAAATAGGTCGAAACGTTCCCTCTTTTTTGGGAACTACAAAGAGATTTGAATAAAACCCTTGTCCCTGTTCCTGTATTGGAACAGGACATATGACTCCCATGGAGGAGAGACCTCATACCTAGCGTAAGAACGCCTCTCTCCTTATCTGGTCTACAGACAATCGAGAAAGATAAAAACCTTCCTCTGCGGGAAGAAATTCTGATTCCAGCTGGTATCCCCAAGACACGATTTTTAACACCCACGGATCCCGAACATCTCTTATCCAAGCCTGGATGTAAAAGGACTGTCTGCCCCCACTTGTACGGTCCCGAATCGGGGCAGGAGCAGGCTTCTTAAACTGTTTACCCTTGTTCAAAGACTGGTTTGGTCTCCAGGTTGATTTAGATTGCGAATAGTTACCTTCCTGTTTAGAAGAAGAGGAAGGGGGGTTCCCTTAAAGTTTCAAAAGCACGAAAATTACACTGTCGCCCCCTCTGTTTGAATTTCTTATCCTGAGGGAGGAAATGATCCCGTACCTCCCGGGATGTCAGAAATATATTTTTCTTCAAGTCAGGCCCGAACAGGGTCTTCCCCTTGTAAGGAATATTAGATTTAGATGGCACATCCGCAGACTTTAACCATAAGGCTCTGTGTGCTAAGATGGAAATCCTGAACTCTTAGCCGCCAAATTTTTCTCCCAAAGAAGTCTCAGTCTCAAGAGATTCGTCCAGGGTATCAAACCAAAAAGTAGCTGCAGTCGTAACCATGACCACACAGACCGCCGGTTGTAAAAACAACCCCTGATGAACATAAAGCTTCTTAAGGAAACCCTCTAATTTTTTATTCATAGGGTCCTTGAAGGTACAACTATCCCCGCTAGGTATAGTAGTCATTTAGTTAAGGCGGAAATAGCTCCTTCCACCTTAAGAACCGTCTGCCAAGAATCCCTGAAAGCATCCGCTATAGGAAACATCCACCTGAAAACGGGAGAATGGAATACCTGGCAAAGGTGAAAACCAGCAGCTGCTGGATTAAACTCCCCACCCTCTGACTGCTAGGTGGCTTAGCTATCTACCACTAGAGCTTGCCGCCATAAAAAGGAGAAGTTCAGAAAAAAGAAAGTAATGTTTTAATATAAAGTAACACAAAAAACATTACTGGTACATTAAATACACTTTATTTCTGTGTCAGAAAATATCCAAGTAGCATGTTAACCTTGCTGGAAATAGACATTGCAATTAACACTAAAGCAATCATGTCTTGTGCACACAATCCATAAGAAATTGCAAGGAACCGCACAACACCGCATGTGGATCAGAAAACCTTATCTAATGGGTGCACTTGTTCCATTTTAAACACAAAGTTGCATCATAAAAGGGAACTCCACCAACAGAAGTGTCTCTAAGAAAAAAAAGAACTGCATTGTTATGCCCCCTTTGAGCCCTATCAAATAAAAACGCTACTGTCACTTTAAATGAGTAGCGGTCCCTGTACATTCTGTAGCATTGAAAGTATATAGGGCACAGATGGAGTAGGGTCTTGAAAACATATTGTTGGTACAGAGCCTATTACATTAATCACTTTATTACTGTGTTGCTATTAATCCCAGCATGAATGTAAGAATTTGTGACAGGCAACGTAATACCCAGAGAGCACACTGAGAAAGAAACTTGTTTTATCCTGTCGCTCTGAATGCATAACAGTTAAAAAAAAAAAAAAAAAAAAAAAAAAAAAAAAAGGGCGCGCAACTGTCTAGAGAGACGTAGCATAGCCAAGCTCCGCCCCATCGTGGGCGTAACAGGTCAGCACTCCCGAGAGGCAAACTTAGGATGAAAAAATGGAGCCGTTCCATAACTCCGCCCTCGTGGGCGTAGCAAAGAATAACTCCCAGACGGGCTAAACAGAGAGAAGAAAGCCGTCGGACATAAAGTCCCCACACAGTGTACCGAAGTAAAAAACATTAAACGGTACAAGCAAACGGTACAACAAGTTATTGGGAGTTGAGAGAGACACTGCATACAGCATGATCACATACCCCATTTAAAGGCTACATGTAATCTCCCGGTCGCCATGCTTTAGGACAGGCACCGGGAGCAAGTATAACAAGCAGAGTACACTGCATCCTGGATACCCTGTGATACACAAGTCTCTAATCAATCTCCCGGTCGCCATAGTTAGTACAGGCACCGAGAGCAAGTATAAAGACCTAAATACACTGCAGTATAGATACCCTGTGACACACAAGTCTCTAATCAATCTCCCGGTCGCCATATTTAGTACAGGCACCGAGAGCAAGTATAAAGACCTAAATACACTGCAGTATAGATACCCTGTGACACACAAGTCTCTAATCAATCTCCCGGTCCATATTTAGTACAGGCATCGGGAGCAAGTAAAAAAAACGGAAATCACTGCAGTCTCTACGCATACCCCTGTGAACACAAGTTAAGCAGCGTAACATATAGTAAGAGGTCCATCTTACACTGTTGCGAAGAAAGGTAGTGCTCACTGTCTTCTGAGAAATGGTCCGACCTCAGAAATAATAAAAGTTATAGCACTTACCTTGAATGCCTGATGCGACAGCATTGGCAGTCCCAGCCGATTTTCAGAGGTCTTCTCCCTCCCATACGCCCTGTGGGACAAAGATCAGCCCTAAAGTTAAAAATGCTAGGCTATCTATATTAGGGCAGCAATATATATAGGAGGCACAGTGAGAATAATGTCCCACCAATTCCTATTGCTTTAAAGCCAGATGCTTCTCTTTTTACTGAAGAGATTGATCTGGTCTAGGCTACACCCCAGCACAAAGCAGCACTCAGAGGCACTACTTTAAAAATAATAAACTCTTGATTGAAGAAACTAAACTAACACCTCACTTTGCCAGCTCCTATCTTACTAACACAGGCAAAGAGAATGACTGTGGTGGGAGGGAAGGGAGGAGCTAAATATACAGCTCTGCTGTGGAGCTCTTTGCCTCCTCCCGCTGACCAGGAGGCGATATCCCACAAGTAAGGATGAAATCCGTGGACTCATCGTATCTTGTAAAAGAAATAAAGTGTGCCAGCCGTGTTGGTTCACACACACGTGGGTGGCCGAAGCGCAGGGTATTTGAATTTCAGTGCTACATTAAAAAGTATAAAGCGCATTTTCATTACAAATGATGAATTAAACTCCATCTAAAATATGGCTAACATTCCGGATCTGTTTATACAAAACGTTTACCGTCACTTTAAAAGGGGCAGTATACACCAATTGTCATATAACTTCATGTAAAAGACACTACCATGAAGAAGAATATGCACAGATAACGATCTAAAAACCTTTTACTTAGATGCTCCCAGATTAGCACTGTTTATGAGGTTAAGATTGGACACCCATTGCAAGGGTCTGAGAAAGCTGGAACATCAGACACTCACCACTACCCAAATATGAAAAGACCCATTAAACAAAAAGGAGAAGCCGGAACCAGTAGACTTCAGTCTACATCTGATACATGGGGCTTGGTTAGGAGTCTGAAAATCAGCACAATGTTATTAAAAATGAAAAACTATACAAAAACACTCCAAACAATCTAATGTGTAATGAATAACAGCGAGGAGACTACCAGACAAACAATCTAATACCCTATATGTGTAATGAATAACAGCGAGGAGACTACCAGACAAACAATCTAATACCCTATATGTGTCATGAATAACAGCGAGGAGACTACCAGACAAGCTAATACCCTGTATGTGTAATGAATAACAGCAAGGAGACAAACAATCAATCTAATACCCTATATGTGTAATGAACAACAGCGAGGAGACTACCAGACAAACCATCTAATACCCTATGTGTAATGAATAACAGCGAGGAGACTACCAGACAAACCATCTAATACCCTATGTGTAATGAATGACAGTGAGGAAACTACCAGACAAACCATCTAATACCATATGGTGTAATGAATAACACTGAGGAGGACTACAAGACACACATCTAATACCCTATGTGTAATGAATAACAGCGAGGGAAACTACCAGACAAACCATCTAATACCCTATGTGTAATGAATACAGCGAGAAGACTACCAGACAAACAAACAATCTAATACCCTATATGTGTCATGAATAACAGCGAGGAGACTACCAGACAATCTAATACCCTATATGTGTAATGAATAACAGCGAGGAGACAGACAAAAACAATCTAATACCCTATGTGTGTAATGAATAACAGCGAGGAGACTACCAGACAAACAATCTAATACCCTATATGTGTAATGAACAACAGCGAGGAGACTACCAGACAAACAATTTAATACACTATGTGTAATGAATAACAGCGAGGAGACTAACAGACAAACCATCTAATACCCTATGTGTAATGAACAGCGAAGAGACTAACAGACAAACCATCTAATACCCTATGTGTAATGAACAGCGAAGAGACTACCAGACAAACCATCTAATACCCTATGTGTAATGAACAGCGAAGAGACTAACAGACAAACCATCTAATACCCTATGTGTAATGAACAGCGAAGAGACTACCAGACAAACCATCTAATACCCTATGTGTAATGAATAACAGCGATAAGACTACCAGACAAACCATCTAATACCCTATGTGTAATGAATAACAGTGAGGAGACTACCAGACAAAAACAATCTAATACCCTATATGTGTAATGAACAACAGCGAGGAGACTACCAAACCATCTAATACCCTATATGTGTAATGAACAACAGCGAGGAGACTACCAAACCATCTAATACCCTATATGTGTAATGAACAACAGCGAGGAGACTACCAGACAAACAATATAATACCCTATGTGTAATGAATAACAGCGAGGAGACTACCAGACAATCTAATGCCCTGTGTGTGCAGCTGTGTACAGAGAAACATGTAACTGGATCAGGAATGATAACATCTCATTTAGTATTTATATTAAGTATCAGGGGGATTTGAATAATGGTTTTCTACACAATGG
The DNA here is from genome assembly GCF_027579735.1 of Bombina bombina. Taxonomy (NCBI): domain Eukaryota; kingdom Metazoa; phylum Chordata; class Amphibia; order Anura; family Bombinatoridae; genus Bombina; species Bombina bombina. Next base: position 34,685 of record NW_026511807.1, read on the forward strand.
CTCGTTCTTGCTGGTTGTTATCAACAGATAAAGGTTTCATTTTATTAGAATAACTTTATAGACTAGTTTTACAGTTCAGAACATTACTGATTTGCTTCTTTACCAATATAACTACATAGGTAATTATGAAATGACTTCAAGGTGAACAGTTTATAGGTTGATTCTGCAAATGTGGACAACGTTTCTGATGAATTTTATTGGAAAGAGAAAAATGACCACCTTATTAACAATTTAAATAAGATTTAACTAAAACAATAACTATCAGTTTCACTTAGATTTTTACCTCTTGCCCCTCCCTCCTCACACTTAGCTCCTTGTGCAGATCTATTCCACTCCAACCAATCTTCCATTCATTGAGAATCTTAAAACTTAGTAAGGGGTTGATTCTGTATACATAGAATTGCAGGAAAACAATTGGATTGAAGGGAAAGTGATTCAGATAGAAAAGCAATTTTACTCAACTTTCCATTGAACTTCTATTTTTTTGCTTTATTCTCTTGGTGTCCTTTGTTGAAAATCATACCTAGGTAGGCTCAGGAGCAGCAATACACTACGCTTGCTGCTGATTGGTGGCTGTACATATATGCCTCTTGTTATTGGCTCACTAAATGCATTCAGCTAGCTCCCAGTAGTAGGGGGGGCGGCACTAGGAAGCAGGCGGGGCGGCACTAGGAAGCAGAGGGGCGGCACTAGGAAGCAGAGGGGCGGCATTATTACATTTTCCGTTATATAATTTTCTGTTATTAAAAACACAAATTAAATGAATAATTTAACATAAATGTATTTAATGATAAATTTGTGCAGTAAAAATGTAACATTTTTACTATCATCTAACTTTAGTTTAATATTGGCTAAAAATTTTGCTGGGTGGTCAGTAAAATTAGCCGGGTGGTGCTCCCGCTAAAAAGGCCATGGGGAGAACACAATTAAAAAACAAACCTTATTTCAGGATAAAAACGATGCTTATATAGACCTTTCCTCGAAAAGCATTTAATTAAAAAAGAAAATTTATGCTTACCTGATAAATTTGTTTCTTTTTAGACACGATGAGTCCACGGATCATCATCCTTACTTGTGGGATTACACCTCCTGGTCAGCAGGAGGAGGCAAAGAGCACCACAGCAGAGCTGCTATATATAGCGCCTCCCTTCCCTCCCACTCCAGTCATTCGACCGAAGTTAGGAAGAGAAAGGAAAAGCTAAGGTGCAGAGGTGTCTGAAGTTAACAAAAAAAATTAACAACCTGTCTTAAAAGAACAGGACGGGCCATGGACTCATCGTGTCTAAAAAAGAAACAAATTTATCAGGTAAGCATACATTTTCTTTTCTTTTTAAAGACACGATGAGTCCACGGATCATCATCCATACTTGTGGGATACAATACCAAAGCTAGAGTACACGGATGATAAGGGAGGGACAAGACAGGGAACCTAAACGGAAGGCACCACTGCTTGAAGAACCTTTCTCCCAAAAACAGCCTCAGCCGAAGCAAAAGTATCAAATTTATAAAATTTAGAAAAAGTGTGAAGAGAGACCAAGTTGCAGCCTTGCAAACCTGTTCCATAGAAGCTTAATTTTTGAATGCCCATGAGGAAACAATCGCCCTAGTGGAATGACCCGTAATTCTTTCAGGAGGCTGCTGTCCAGCAGTCTCATATGCAAAGCGGATGATACTCCTCAACCAGAAAGAAAGAGGTAGCCATAGCTTTCTGACCCTTACGTTTTGCAGAAAATATCACAAACAGAGCAGAAGACTGACGAAAGTCCTTAGTTGCTTGTAAGTAAAACTTCAAAGCACCGACTACGTCCAAATTATGCAGAAGCCTTTCCTTCTGAGGATTAGGACAGAAGGAAGGAACAACAATCTCCTGATTAATGATCCTTTCTGAAACAACCTTAGGAAAGAATCCTAGTTTAGTACGTAAAACTACCTTATGCGAATGGAAAATAAGGTAAGGCGAATTATATTGCAACGCTGAAAGCTCAGGCACTCTTCGAGCTGAAGAAATAGCAACAAGAAATAAAACCTTCCAAGATAACAACTTAATATCTAAATAATGCATAGGCTCAAACGAAGCCCCTTGAAGAACCTTAAGAACTAAATTAAAACTCCATGGAGGAGAAACTGGTTTGAACACAGGCCTGATCCTAACCAAGGCATGACAAAAAGATTGCACATCTGGAACATCAGCCAGACGTTTGTGTAACAAAATAGATAAAGCAGAGATCTGACCCTTTAGGGAACTTGCCGATAAACCCTTCACCAATCCTTCTTGGAGAAAAGACAAAATTCTAGGAATCCTAACTCTACTCCACGAGTAGCCCTTGGATTCACACCAATAAAGATATTTACGCCATATCTTATAATAGATCTTTCTAGTTACAGGCTTACGTGCCTGAATCAAGGTCTCTATGACCGAGTCAGAAAAACTCCGCTTGGGTAGAATTAAGCATTTAATCTCCAAGCAGTCAGCTTCAGAGAAATTAGATTTGGATAAAGGAAGGGTCCTTGAATGAGAAGATCCTTCCTCAACGGTAGTCTCCAAGGTGGCAGGGATGACATTTCCACCAGATCGGCATACCAAATCCTGCGAGGCCACGCAGGAGCAATGAGGATCACTGATGCTTCTCCTGTTTGATTCGAGCAATGACCTGAGGAAGAAGAACAAACGGGGGAAAAAGATATGCTAGGCTGAAGGACCAAGGAACCGCCAGAGCATTTATCAGTTCCGCCTGAGGATCTCTGGACCTTGACCCGTATCTCGGAAGCTTGGCATTCTGACAAGATGCCATGAGATCTAACTCCGGCCGACCCCATCTGCGAATCAGGCTGGAGAATACTTCCGGATGGATTTCCCACTCTCCCGGATGAAAGGTCTGCCTGCTCAGAAAATCCGCCTCCCAGTTATCCACTCCTGGGATGGGGGATCGCAGACAGATGGAAAGAATGGGCCTCCGCCCACCGTATTATCATGGCTACCTCCGTCATCACTAAGGAACTCCTCGTTTCTCCCGGATGATTGATGTAAGCCACTGTTATGTTGTCCGTCTGGAATCTGATGAACTGGGCCGAAGCCAACTGAGGCCAGGCAAGAAGAGCATTGAAGATCGCTCTCAGTTCCAGGATGTTTATAGGAAGAACAGACTCCGCCGGAGTCCACACTCCCTGAGCCTTTAGAGGACCCCAGACAGCTCCCCGCCCTAGAAGGCTGGCATCTGCTGTGACAATCACCCAATGTGGTCTACGAAAGCATGTTCCCTGGGATAGATGATCCAGAGACAACCACCATTGAAGAGAATCCCTTGTCTCCTGCTCCAGGGTTATTCGAGGAGATAAGTCTGCATAATCTCCATTCCACAGCCTGAGCATGTTTAACTGCAGAGGTCTGAGGGGAAACTGAGTAAACGGAATGATGTCCATTGCCGCCACCATCAGTCCGATTACTTCCATGCACTGGGTCACTGGCGGCATAGGATTGGACTGAAGGGCACGACAGGCATCTAGAATCTTTGATTTCCTGACCTCTGTCAGAAAAATCCTCAAAGATATAGAGTCGATTATAGTTCCTAAGAAAGTAACCCTTGTTTTCGGGATTAAGGAACTTTTCTCCAGATTCACCTTCCACCCGTGAGTTCTTAGGAAGGATAGTACAATGTCAGTATGGGACCTTGCTTGTTGACAAGATGGCGCCTGGATTAGAATATCGTCCAGGTAAGGCGCCACCGCAATGCCCCGCGGTCTTAAAACCGCCAGTAGAGGACCCCAGAACCTTTGTGAAAATTCTGGGTGTTGTGGCCAGTCCAGAAAGGCAAACCTTAGGAACTTGTGATGATCTCTGTGGATAGGGACATGCAGATATGCATCTTTTAAGTCCACTGTTGTCATGAATTGACCCTCCTGAATCAATGGAAGAATGGTATGAATGGATTCCATCTTGAAAGAAGGAACTCTGAGAAACTTGTTCAGACTTTTGAGATCTAAAATAGGTCTGAAAGTTCCCTCCTTCTTGGGAACTACAAACAGATTTGAATAAAAACCCTGCCCGTGTTCTTTTACAGGAATGGGAGTAATCACTCCCAGGGAAGAAAGGTCTCTTACACAATGTAAGAACGCCTCTCTTTTTATCTGGTTTGCAGACCATTTTGAAAGAAGAAATCTTCCTCGAGGAGGAAAATTCTTTAACTCCAGTTTGTATCCCTGGGACACTATTTCTATAGCCCAGGGATCCTAAACATCTTGCACCCAAGCCTGAATGAAGAAAGAAAGTCTGCCCCCCACCAGATCCGGTCCTGGATCGGGGGCATGCCCTTCATGCTGTTTTGGAGTCAGCAGCAGGCTTCTTGGACTGTTTACCCTTGTTTAAAGGCTGGTTGGGTCTCCAAGTGGGTTTAGACTGTGAATAGTTTCCTTCCTGTTTAGAGGAGGAAGAAAAAGAATTTCCCTTTAAATTGCAAAAGGAACGAAAATTATTTTGACGTCCTTTTTGTTTATTTCTCTTATCCTGATGAAGGAGATGACCCTTACCTCCCGTGATGTCAGAGATAATATCCTTCAAGCCCGGTCCAAACAAGGTCTTACCCTGGAAGGAATAGCTAGAAGCTTAGATTTAGATGAAATGTCCGCAGACCAAGGCTTTAACCATAAAGCTCTGCGGGCTAGGATAGAGAACCCTGAACTCTTAGCTGCTAATTTAGTAATTTGCAGAGAAGTATCCGTAATAAAAGCATTAGCTAGCTTCAGAGCCTTAATCCTATCTTGGATCTCCTCCAATGAAGTCTCAGACTTAAGAGACTCAGACAGAGCATTAAACCAATAAGCTGCTGCACTAGTAACAGTAGCAATACACGCAGCCGGCTGCAACAGCAGAACCTGGTGGACATTAATCCTTTTAAGCAGACCCTCCAACTTCTTGTCCATGGGGTCTTTAAAGGCACAACTATCCTTAATAGGAATAGTAGTTTGCTTGGCTAAGGTGGAGATAGCCCCTTCTACTTTAGGAACCGTTTGCCAAGCTTCCTTGATAGTGTCAGCTATAGGAAACATCTTTCTGAAAATAGGAGACAGAGAGAAAGGAATAGCTGGTCTCTCCCATTCCTTAGAAACAATCTCCAAAGCTCGCTTAGGAACTGGAAAAACATCTGAGAAGGTAGGAACTTCAAAATATTTGTCCAGTTTACTCGCCTTCATCGGAGCGACTACTACTGAGGAATCACAGTCGTCTAAAGTAACCAACACCTCCCTGAGTAACAGACGGAGGTGTTCTAGTTTAAACCGGAAAGACACAACCTCTGAATCAGTCAATGGTTCTGAATCTGAAATCTCGACATCTGATAAAACCTCTATACCATCCATCTCCGTTCCCTGGGAGGGTACTTCTGAGACTGCTACCATGGCATCAGAAACCTCACTGATCACAAGCTTGTCTTTCCTCTTGCGCTTGCCTGAAAGCATAGGAAAGGCAGACAACGCATCAGAAATTGTGGAAGACATAACCTCTCCGCTATGTCTTTTAAAGTAACTGCAGCAGGTACTATCGCAGAAGTGCAGGGCACTGCTGGTGGGGGCGTTAATTTTTGGGACGCTTGGGGAGAAAGTTGCGGCATAAATTGACCCTCATCCGAAGATTCCTGGACAACCTCTGCCTGAGAAGAAATTGGCTCAGTAAAAATTTTATCCCTAAAACTTAGTCCTTTCAATACATGTAGGACAGAAAGGGATTGGTGGTTCCACATTTGCATCCAGACATAAGGCACATGTAACAGATTGCATACTCTCTTGATCCATTATTCAATACAATATAACAAATAATCAACAGAAAAAACAATAAAGATTAGAAAAAAATAACTGCACAAAAACCGTTACTGTCCCTTTAAATAAAAACTGTTTCAATATTTTTCTGCAAAACTGTCAGATTCCTCTTATGCACATCTATTAAACAACTGACTTCACAAAATAAGCCTCTGCACCACAGCAATCTGCTGAGGTGCTCCTACCGTGCAAAATGACACCGGATCCCCCCTTTTTCTATGCAGGGCTGTTCAGCCACACTGTGCAGCTCACAAACCCCGACCGAACTTAACGTATCTGTACCAGAAGCGCATGAAATTACACTGCATGCCGCTCTAGTACAGACAAACAAGTAGCCCAGCTTATGTCGCACTAATCCTGTCAGGGAAACAGCGCTCTACTTAGTGGCGCGCAAATACCGGAAGCCCCACCCATTGTGGGCGTACCTTAAGCTCAATGCCTCCCCAACGGGGAAAAAACAGCAAGTGAAACCATCGGAGCCACAAAAAAACATCTCCAGCCCCACTGCCAGCAATATAATACTGCCCAGAAAGAACACATAAAAGTTGTATAAAGTCCCAACCTAATAAAGGCTTTGTTGTTACCATAGTGCTTTTTTTCTTGTTAGTCTTCATATGTCCCCAGAAAGGTAGCACTTACCTCCACCACTGCCTGGCAGGAGGCAGTTCCCAAGCTTGAGAGGTCCTCTTCCCTCACATTGGCCTGAGAAGAAACAAATGCTGAGTTAGTGGGTACCTCAGACTGAAGGATATAGGGCAGCACAAATATGGGAGGCGCAGTGAGAATTATGTCCCACCAGTTCCCATTGCTTTAAAGCCCCCAAAGCTCTACTGTAGCTACTGAAATGGAACCAGGCTACACCCCAGGACCAAAGTAGCACTGTCTGGCACTACTTTAAAATAACAAACTTGTGATTGAAGAATCTAAAAACTAACACCTCACTTTACCTCTTCCTATCACTAACGTAGGCAAAGAGAATGACTGGAGCTGGGAGGGAAGGGAGGAGCTATATATAGCAGCTCCGCTGTGGTGCTCTTTGCCTCCTCCTGCTGACCAGGAGGTGTAATCCCACAAGTAAGGATGATGATCCGTGGACTCATCGTGTCTTTAAAAAGAAATCTATTTGATTTTTATCCAACCTGATTGTAACACATTAAAAAGCCATAATAGCCTTAATAATTACATGCTTTAATTAGTTATAGCACATAATTATAAACTAACGACCCAGCACTACTGTGTGTTTAACACACAGTAGAAAGTACTGCTCCGGACCCGCAAAGCACTGCTGTTCCCAAACTGAAAATACCGCTGATCCAATCAGCTGTGGCTAGTCGAATGACTCATGTGGAATTGGCGCTGCTGATTGGATCCACTGGCATTTTCTGTTTAGGATCAGCAGGTCCTTCTACTAGTGTGTTTAACCCCTTTGCAGAGGTTAAACACACAAGAAGGGCAGGGTCAATAGTCTTAAAATGACATGATTAATTACATTTATGATTATTAAGGCGTTTTAAGGATCACATTTACAGTGAAGTGTCAATTTAAGATGTAGATTCTGTATACATAGATTTAGAGAGGCGCCATGGGATTAAGGTTGTATCCCTTAACTCTGTAGGTCTATTTTTGTTGTGAAAAGGAGGCGTTATCTCTGCAGACACAAGTCGCAGTCTCGAGAACTGTAAAACCAAGCATCTGTGATAATATCAAGATCGAATTTATTGCCCAAAATAAACATATAGAAACCTCTGGTAAAGTATGACGTTGTGAATGAATAAATTTACCAACATAAGTAAACATATTGCACCCATGAATACACAGCCTTGTGCTGCAGAATTTTTTTAAATTATTTTTATTCACCCTGTCTGATTGTTTAACTTAATTTACTGTATACAGCTATTGCTATGCAATGGGATATACACACAACTCAAAATAAAATTATCTATATCTATCTCATGACTTTAACCCTCTTTAAAGTGAAGGTCACTTTCAATGAATTAGTGCCCTGTTT
>NW_026511807.1:47500-62500 GCF_027579735.1 Bombina bombina
CGGCTTTTTCATAGGGAATTCAGGTAACAGTAAGTTTGCTTATAAACGTCAGACTTCAGTTATTGGACCCTATCTAAATATATTTTTATTTGTACATATTTTAAGAGTGTACTACACAACATTTTATTGTATTGTATTAATTTATTTTTGTATTATTAATGCAAACTGATTCATTTTCAGTTATAAGTTCTGTTTTGCACCTATATACCAATCTTTCTACTCATTTTTAATCCAATAGACTCTGTAACTTTGGTGGCGGGGGCCACTAAGAATACTTTGTCAGGTAACTCAGGCAGCATCACAGATCTTATTAGTATTTATTAACAATCTAGAGAAAACCTCACACTATCCTCAAAACGCTGTTATTCACATTTATATATATATGGTTTTGTATTGGGTGCCTGCTATTAAGCTTATAGTTCAAGCACAGCAAATTTTAGCATTAAACTAATAAAACCATCATTGTATCTGACCTATATTTGCTATCAATTACTTGGAAACCTCCTAGACATATGGGGTATTCCTAAAACAATCTGACCTTAACCCCTTAACGACCGAGGACATGCAGGGTACGTCCTCAAAAAAAAACTCAGTTAAAAGGGACAGTCTAGTATAAATTAAACTTTCATTATTCAGATAGGACTTTTAATTTTAATCGACTTTCCAATTTACTTTTATCATCAAATTTGCTTTTTTCTCTTGGTATTCTTAGTTTAAACTAAACATAGGTAGGCTCATATGCTAATTGCTAAGCCTTTGAGGGCTGCCTCTTATCACATGCTTTTTAAATCTCTTTTCAACACAAAGAGACAGAAAGTACACACGGGCCATATAGATAACACAGTGTTCAGGCACAGAAAGTTATTTAAGATCTAGCACAATACAATGCTAAATTTAAGACAAGAGATAATAAACAGACACAGTCATGTGATCAGGGGGCTGGAAGAAGGTTCCTAGATACAAGGTAATCACAGAGGTAAAAAGTATATTATTATAACTGTGTTGGTTATGCAAAACTGGGGAATGAGTAATAAAGGGATTATCTATCTTTTAAAACAATAACTATTCTATGGTTGACTGTCCCTTTAACGACCAAGGACATCGATATTGAGGCATCCTGCAATAACATTTTTTAGCCACCCGGTGCAGAGAGAGCCACCTATTTGGATTAAACTTTTGGATGACCCTTACAGACTGTCCCTGTTTTCAGATAAGACACTACAAAGTTGGGACCGTTATAAGTCACATATATTGCATTTAATGGTACTAATAGATAGTTAATTTTCCAATGGTGACACGGTCACTACACATAAGTGGATTTTTACCATCAATATTACTATAAGGTTATCTTCTGCCCCCTAGGGTTGAGACGAGTTATTGTCATCAACAGATTAGGTTCACTAGACAAACAAGCACATCTGACAGAGATTCTGACCCAATTACAGTACATAAGCAGATAAACACAGGCTGCTAAACTCCCACATTTACTAAAGATTCACAATATTCTCCAACTGCCCTAGCTTGGAGACAACTCAGCAATAGGAAAAAAGCTGCATTCCCAGGTAAGATAAATACTTGAAGGAATTTATTCAGCAATGAACGCTGGCAGACTCAGAGGTCCAGATCAGCTTGTTATATCCTAGGTATGTATTCAGCCCTGTGTGTTTATCAGGCAATCAAGGGGTTAAATGACTGTTGTATGTGTGTTACACAGCAATGATTTAACCTCTTGAGTGTGTATGTCTATGATATATAAGGGGTAAAGTCACAGAGTCTCTAATGATCAGGAGTTACAATTTTAAATAAATATTGTGTGTACTTGTTCACACATCACAAAATTGAAAAATGCTGGATGCTAAATATTCGGCCAAACATCTACATTCTTACATTCTGAACACATCAAGCCCTGGTTAGAGGCTTAAGATGTGCGTGACAACAGCCCTAGTAACAATGAACAGGGCAAATACAACCTAGCACAGCAATTGCAAGCAGTTGTGATGGTCTGTGTGGTGACCCCATAGCACTCCAGCATTAGGGTAACCAGAGAATCAGATCTTCATTGGGAATGGGAAAAAGCTTGAATAAGTCCCACCTCCTCCTTCAGTTCTGTCCAGCATTTACTAAATGAATGTTACAATCCATTGGGAATATCAGATAAAGCAGGTGAGACACATTCACAGAGTGGCAGCATATTTCCCAGAGTAATGCCATTTATCAGACACCATTCTCTGTGTGTGGCTAATCTATGTCCCCAGACCTCATATACTTTACATAAAGGAGTTGGTACCTGAAAAGGAAGCAGCGTTACTGTGTGTATAATAACAAATAAGCAAACACTAGACCAGAGTGCACAGTATGCAGTGTGTGTAAGGAGAAGCTTACCTTCTGCAACGCCTCCTGTTGCTCCAGCGTAAGAGGAGGAAGGCCCAGCTTTGCAGCCGTGCTCTGTCCATTTTCCAGTTTGATGGCATCAACGCCCTGCAAAGAGAACATAAAATATGTTTACCACAATGCGGCAAGAAACTGTTACATGTACAGTTCGTCCCCTCGCAAACCCTCTTTATCCTACAGATTACCCAGTTGGTGACATATACACAGTACATTTTATCAGCCAACCTGACAACTGGAAGCCAGCAACAGATTTCATCTGTAGCCAAGAAACAACCACTTATTTTATATTATATATAATATAAAAACATGGGATACAAACCTAACTTACCTACCCATAGCATACATAAATACAGCCCTGCTCTGCACTATGTATAATAATCCTCCTGATCAGCCCCTCGCCACTCTTAATCCATCTCATCAGCTCCTCGCTCCACACAACTTGCCTCATGATCAACCCCTCGCCACTTGTAGCCTGTCTCCTGATCAGCCCTCATAATCCTTCTCCCGATTAGCACTTCACCACTCATAATCAGTCTCTTGTTCAGCCACTCACAATCCATCTCCAGATCAGCTCCTCGCCACTCATAATCCATCTCCTGATCAGCTCCTCGCCACTCAGCCCTCATAATCCATCTCCTGATCAGCCCTCATAATCCATCTCCTAAACAGCCCCTTGCAACTGATAATCAGTCTCCTGATCAGCTCCTTGCCACTCAGCCCTCATAATCCATCTCCTAAACAGCCCCTTGCAACTGATAATCAGTCTCCTGATCAGCTCCTTGCCACTCAGCCCTCATAATCCATCTCCTAAACAGCCCCTTGACACTGATAATGCGTCTCCTGATCAGCCCCTTGACGCTTGTAAACAGTCTCCTTATCAGATCCTCAAAATGAACCTATTTATCAGTCCCATGACACTCTTAATCCATCTTTCAATGGTGAAACTCCCCAACACTATCACTTGCCTTATGAGGAGGACCCAATCCAGACTTGTTCCTCCAGAAGACAAGGCGAAATCACTAATTTATTAACAAAATATCCACTGTTTAGCAGTATTGTATCAACCCTACTGAGGCTAATTAGACAGACATGTAGCAGAGTAAGGTCTGTGCCTTGCCAGCCCCCCTCTGTACCTAGCCCCTTGTTATCCGGCAAAGCCCTCTCTCCCTGTACCCAGCGCCTTATTATCCAGCAAGGCCCTCTCCCCCTGTACCCAGCCCCTTATTATCCAGCAAGGCCCTTTCCCACTGTACCCAGCCCCTTATTAACCAGCAAGGCCCTCTCCCCCTGTGCCCAGCCCCTTATTATCCAGCAAGGCCCTCTCCCCCTGTGCCCAGCCCCTTATTATCCAGCAAGGCCCTCTACCCCTGTACCCAGCAAGGCCCCCTCCCCCTGTACCCAGCCTCTTGTTATCCAGCAAGGCCCTCTCCCCCTGTACCCAGCAAGGCCCCCTCTTATCCAGCAAGGCCCTCTCCCCCTGTACCCAACAAGACCCCCTTCCCCCAATACCCAGACCCTTGTTATCCAGCAAGGCCCCCTTCCCCATGTACCCAGACCCTTGTTATCCTGCAAGGCCTCCCCTCCCCGTACCCAGCCCCTTATCCAGCAAGGCCCCCTCCCCTGTACCCAACCCCTTGTTATCCAGCAAGGCCCCCTCCCCCTGTACCCAGCCTCTTGGTATCCAGCAAGTCCCCCTCCCACTGTACCCAGCCTCTTGGTATCCAGCAAGGCCCCCTCCCCCTGTACCCAGCCTCTTGGTATCCAGCAAGGCCCCCTCCCCCTGTACCCAGCCTCTTGTTATCCAGCAAGGCCCCCTCCCCTGTACCCAGCCTCTTGTTATCCAGCAAGACCCCCTCCCCTGTACCCAGCCTCTTGTTATCCACCAAGGTCCTCTCCCCCTGTACCCAGCCTCTTGTTATCCAGCAAGACCCCCTCCCCTGTACCCAGCCTCTTGGTATCCAGCAAGGCCCTCTCCCCCTGTAACCAGCCTCTTGTTATCCAGCAAGACCCCCTCCCCTGTACCCAGCCTCTTGTTATCCAGCAAGGTCCTCTCCCCTGTACCCAGCAAGGCCCCCTCCCCTGTACCCAGCCTCTTGTTATCCAGCAAGGCCCCTCTCTCTGTACCCCCAGTACCCTGGCAGTCTCTCTCTGTACCCCCAGTACCCTGGCAGTCTCTCTCTGTACCCCCAGTACCCTGGCAGTCTCTCTCTGTACCCCCAGTACCCTGGCAGTCTCTCTCTCTGTACCCCCAGTACCTCATTACCCTGGCAGTCTCTCTCTCTGTACCCCCAGTACCTCATTACCCTGTCAGTCTCTCTCTCTGTACCCCCAGTACCTCATTACCCTGTCAGTCTCTCTCTGTACCCCCAGTACCTCATTACCCTATCAGTCTCTCTCTGTACCCCCAGTACCTCATTACCCTATCAGTCTCTCTCTGTACCCCCAGTACCTCATTACCCTATCAGTCTCTCTCTGTACCCCCAGTACCTCATTACCCTGTCAGTCTCTCTCTCTGTACCCCCAGTACCTCATTACCCTGTCAGTCTCTCTCTCTGTACCCCCAGTACCTCATTACCCTGTCAGTCTCTCTCTGTACCCCCAGTACCTCATTACCCTGTCAGTCTCTCTCTCTGTACCCCCAGTACCTCATTACCCTGTCAGTCTCTCTCTCTGTACCCCCAGTACCTCATTACCCTGTCAGTCTCTCTCTGTACCCCCAGTACCTCATTAAACCGTCAGTCTCTCTCTGTACCCCCAGTACCTCATTACCCCGTCAGTCTCTCTCTGTACCCCCAGTAAATCATTCCCCTATCAGTCTCTCTCTGTACCCCCAGTACCTCATTACCCTATCAGTCTCTCTCTGTACCCCCAGTACCTCATTACCCTGTCAGTCTCTCTCTGTACCCCCAGTACCTCATTACCCTGTCAGTCTCTCTCTGTACCCCCAGTACCTCATTACCCTGTCAGTCTCTCTCTCTGTACCCCCAGTACCTCATTACCCCGTCAGTCTCTCTCTGTACCCCCAGTACCTCATTACCCTGTCAGTCTCTCTCTGTACCCCCAGTACCTCATTACCCTGTCAGTCTCTCTCTGTACCCCCAGTACCTCATTACCCTGTCAGTCTCTCTCTCTGTACCCCCAGTACCTCATTACCCTGTCAGTCTCTCTCTCTGTACCCCCAGTACCTCATTACCCTGTCAGTCTCTCTCTGTACCCCCAGTACCTCATTACCCTGTCAGTCTCTCTCTCTGTACCCCCAGTACCTCATTACCCTGTCAGTCTCTCTCTGTACCCCCAGTACCTCATTACCCTGTCAGTCTCTCTCTGTACCCCCAGTACCTCATTACCCTGTCAGTCTCTCTCTGTACCCCCAGTACCTCATTACCCTGTCAGTCTCTCTCTGTACCCCCAGTACCTCATTACCCAGTCAGTCTCTCTCTGTACCCCCAGTACCTCATTACCCTGTCAGTCTCTCTCTCTGTACCCCCAGTACCTCATTACCCTGTCAGTCTCTCTCTCTGTACCCCCAGTACCTCATTACCCTGTCAGTCTCTCTCTGTACCCCCAGTACCTCATTACCCTGTCAGTCTCTCTCTCTGTACCCCCAGTACCTCATTACCCTGTCAGTCTCTCTCTCTGTACCCCCAGTACCTCATTACCCTGTCAGTCTCTCTCTGTACCCCCAGTACCTCATTACCCTGTCAGTCTCTCTCTCTGTACCCCCAGTACCTCATTACCCTGTCAGTCTCTCTCTCTGTCCCCCCAGTACCTCATTACCCTGTCAGTCTCTCTCTGTACCCCCAGTACCTCATTACCCTGTCAGTCTCTCTCTGTACCCCCAGTACCTCATTACCCTGTCAGTCTCTCTCTGTACCCCCAGTACCTCATTACCCTGTCAGTCTCTCCCTGTACCCCATTACCTCATTACCCTGTCAGTCTCTCTCTGTACCCCCAGTACCTCATTACCCTGTCAGTCTCTCTCTGTACCCCCAGTACCTCATTACCCTGTCAGTCTCTCTCTCTGTACCCCCAGTACCTCATTACCCTGTCAGTCTCTCTCTCTGTACCCCCAGTACCTCATTACCCTGTCAGTCTCTCTCTGTACCCCCAGTACCTCATTACCCTGTCAGTCTCTCTCTCTGTACCCCCAGTACCTCATTACCCTGTCAGTCTCTCTCTGTACCCCCAGTACCTCATTACCCTGTCAGTCTCTCTCTGTACCCCCAGTACCTCATTACCCTGTCAGTCTCTCTCTGTACCCCCAGTACCTCATTACCCTGTCAGTCTCTCTCTGTACCCCCAGTACCTCATTACCCTGTCAGTCTCTCTCTGTACCCCCAGTACCTCATTACCCTGTCAGTCTCTCTCTGTACCCCCAGTACCTCATTACCCTGTCAGTCTCTCTCTGTACCCCCAGTACCTCATTACCCTGTCAGTCTCTCTCTCTGTACCCCCAGTACCTCATTACCCTGTCAGTCTCTCTCTGTACCCCCAGTACCTCATTACCCTGTCAGTCTCTCTCTGTACCCCCAGTACCTCATTACCCTGTCAGTCTCTCTCTGTACCCCCAGTACCTCATTACCCTGTCAGTCTCTCTCTCTGTACCCCCAGTACCTCATTACCCTGTCAGTCTCTCTCTGTACCCCCAGTACCTCATTACCCTGTCAGTCTCTCTCTGTACCCCCAGTACCTCATTACCCTGTCAGTCTCTCTCCCTGTACCCCCAGTAAATCATTCCCCTTTCATGCCCCAGAGCCCGCACAGTTAGTTATGAGTTACACATGCTGCCGGGTGTGCAGAGAGGAACATGGTTTGTCCAGTAGCACTAGTCGTGCTATGCAGAGGCACAATACATATTGCTCCCTGTGTATACCCTGCAGTTGTGTAACATATGAATGTCCAGGGTTAACATGGCTGAGGTGATAACTCTAGCTCCTCTTTGCTCGCCAGGCACACACCACCTATTATCTGCATGACAGCGGGTCACATGAACACGCACACAATATCTATTCCCTGCACTGCACCAGGTCTCACGTGCGCTATCCGCATATCTCACTCACCAACATCACCGAAGTCGCCATCCTCTCTCCAGCTCTCAGTCAGCAACTAACTCTCGCGAGACTCCAAACCAGACACAAACACAAATATCGCGAGACTTCAATGCATAACAAATACAAATTTTGCGAGAGTCCCCTGCACACCAGACAAAAAACACAAATATCGCGGGACTTCGCTGCACACCAAACATAAACACAAATGTCGCGAGACTCCCAATCTCCCATGTATGTTGTACACCATATACAAGTATCGCGAGATCTCCGTACAAACGAAGCTTACCTACCCTAAAGTAGTGGTTGAGACTAGATTCTATCCCTCTAAAGGACATTGTCCTTTCTGAGAATGGGATTTAGCTCACTCAGTGTGAAAAAGCTAAATCCCATACTGCTAAAGGACATTTTGCCCCCTAGTGGTCATGTCCTGTATAGGGATGGGAATTAGCCTGCTCACAGTGACAAAGCTAAATCCCATACTGCTAAAGGATATTTTTGCCCCCTAGTGGTCATGTCCTGTATAGGGATGGGAATTAGCCTGTTCAAATTGACGGAGCTAGATCACATACTGCTAAAGGACATCTTGCCCCCTAGTGGTCATGTCCTGTATAGGGATGGGAATTAGCGTGCTCATAGTGACAAAGATAGATCCCATACAGCTAAAGGACATCTTGCCCCCTAGTGGTCATGTCCTGTATAGGGATGGGAATTAGCCTGTTCACAGTGACAGAGCTAGATCACATACTGCTAAAGCACATTGGCCCCATAGTGGTCATGTCCTGTATAGGGATAGGGACAGAGCTAAATCACATACTGCAAAACATGTTGCCCATATACAGCTTGCTTATACAGCTGGTTATTGTCCCATCTCTTATAGTAACTGAAAGGTGTTATAAGATAGGTATTTCAGTGGCGTTTTAGTACAGAATGATGATGTTTTATTACACTAACATTCCCTATTAAACTTTAAACCTTAAAAGATTCCTCCAGAAAGGACAGAGTGAAGCAGGGCAGATAGTAAGCAAATCAGGGCATGGTCAGGTGGTCCTCAGCAAAACAGGACATTTATAAGGGCTGGGAGAGCTGCAGCAGGGACTGCAGGTTATTTTGCTTCCTCATCAATATGACGCATAGGGATTATAAGTGGTGAATTCTCTGTAATGACCATAGAAGCCGCTAACATTTACACATTAAATAGAAGACAAGTGGACAAGACAACCCTGGAGTTCTTCAGGCTTTAAGGGCTCCTTTTATTAAGTAGTGTGATAACCGCTGCTTTTTACAATCTCCGTCACCTCTGAGTTGACAGAGAGAAATTACCCTGAGCACGCTTGCTTGGGGTGATTGACAGGCCCTTCCCTGCCATGCGGGAAGGGGGTGGCAGTACACACTCGGTAAATTTTGGTACATACAAATAGAGGACATACAGATTTAAGTGTAGAACCCTGTCCACACGGCCAATAGTACACCTGGCCCTTTGTCTAAACCACATTATTCTTTGTATGTATTTAGAAGCTATTAGTGTTTCAATGACATATGCTGTATGCACCCCATGCACCAGCAATCAGACACCACCCTGCTCAGAGAGACTGTGGCATCTTGTATGAAATAAATGGGGGAAATATTCAACAGGGCTTGGTCTTTAAAAAGATGCCATGTTTAAATGTTTGTGCATAAGGCATAAACAGCATATGTGCATATGCTGCTGATATAGTGATGACAGAATCATTTTTTGTTAATAAAAGTCTATTGTAAAAAAGTGTCTGTTAAAACCAAAATGCATCACTGTAATGTGTCTAATTTTATGCTACCAGGTAATGGAGTTGTGCCTTGCATGGTTTCACTATTTTTATATTCTACACTTCTATTGATAAGACCAGGATATCATATAACTTGTGTTTAGAATGTTCTCTTCGCCAAGTTAAAATCCCTTCTACATGTTTATTGAGATTATGTTCCTAGCACTTAAAGGGATAAAAAAAACATATTTTTTTTTCTTTCACGATTTGGATAGAGAATCCAATTTTAAAGAAATTTCCAATTTACATCTATTATGATATTTGCTTAATTGTCTTGGTATCATTTCTTGAAGGAGCAGCAATGCTCTACTGTGATCTGGGTGAGCCAATAACAAGAGGCATATTAGTGCAGCCACCAATCACCAGCTAGCTGACAGAAGTGAATTGCTGCTCCTGTGACTACCTAGGTATGCTTTTCACCAAATGATACCAAGAGAATGAAGCAAATTAGTTAATAGAAGTAAATAGGAAAATTGTTTAAAACTGCATGTTCTGTCTGACTCGTCAGTTTACTCTCTCATTAATATCAGCCCCATTTGAATCATCAGACTATAGCAGCAGTAAGGCAGCTTTTCCCCAATAAAGGCCACAAACCAAACAATACTGTAACTTTATTTTTGCATTTCTCTACATATAAACATGTGATTGGTTTGTCCATTTATAGTTTGATAGCTAAGTTTGCTTGTGTATAATGAGTCTATAGTATGCTTGTGTACAGTGAGTCTATAGTATGCTTGTGTATAGAGAGTCTATAGTATGCTTGTGTTCAGTGAGTCTATAGTATGCTTGTGTATAGTGAGTCTATAGTATGCTTGTGTACAGTGAGTCTATAGTATGCTTGTGTACAGTGAGTCTATAGTATGCTTGTGTACAGTGAGTCTATAGTATGCTTGTGTATAGTGAGTCTAAAGTACTTGTGTATAATGAGTCTATAGTATGCTTGTGTATAGTGAGTCTATAGTATGCTTGTGTATAGTGAGTCTATAGTATGCTTGTGTACAGTGAGTCTATAGTATGCTTGTTTACAGAGAGTCTATAGTATGCTTGTGTATAGTGAGTCTAAAGTGCTTGTGTATAATGAGTCTATAGTATGCTTGTGTATAGCGAGTCTATAGTATGCTTGTGTATAGTGAGTCTATAGTATGCTTGTGTACAGTGAGTCTATAGTATGCTTGTGTACAGTGAGTCTATAGTATGCTTGTGTATAGAGTCTATAGTATGCTTGTTTACAGTGAGTCTATAGTATGCTTGTGTACAGTGAGTCTATAGTATGCTTGTGTATAGTGAGTCTAAAGTGCTTGTGTATAATGAGTCTATAGTATGCTTGTGTATAGTGAGTCTATAGTATGCTTGTGTATAGTGAGTCTATAGTATGCTTGTGTACAGTGAGTCTATAGTATGCTTGTGTACAGTGAGTCTATAGTATGCTTGTGTATAGTGAGTCTAAAGTGCTTGTGTATAATGAGTCTATAGTATGCTTGTGTATAGTGAGTCTATAGTATGCTTGTGTACAGTAAGTCTATAGTATGCTTGTGTACAGAGAGTCTATAGTATGCTTGTGTATAGTGAGTCTAAAGTGCTTGTATATAATGAGTCTATAGTATGCTTGTGTATAGCGAGTCTATAGTATGCTTGTGTACAGTGAGTCTATATTATACTTGTGTACAGTGAGTCTATAGTATGCTTGTGTACAGTGAGTCTATAGTATGCTTGTGTACAGTGAGTCTATAGTATGCTTGTGTATAATGAGTCTATAGTATGCTTGTGTATAGTGAGTCTATAGTATGCTTGTGTATAGTGAGACTATAGTATGCTTGTGTACAGTGAGTCTATAGTATGCTTGTGTACAGTGAGTCTATAGTATGCTTGTGTATAGTGAGTCTAAAGTGCTTGTGTATAATGAGTCTATAGTATGCTTGTGTATAGCGAGTCTATAGTATGCTTGTGTACAGTGAGTCTATAGTATGCTTGTGTTTAGAGAGTCTATAGTATGCTTTTGTACAGTGAGTCTATAGTATGCTTGTGTATAGAGAGTCTATAGTATGCTTTTGTACAGTGAATCTATAGTATGCTTGTGTATAGTGAGTCTATAGTATGCTTGTGTATAGTGAGTCTATAGTATGCTTGTGTACAGTGAGTCTATAGTATGCTTGTGTACAGTGAGTCTATAGTATACTTGTGTACAGTGAGTCTATAGTATGCTTGTGTACAGTGAGTCTATAGTATGCTTGTGTATAGTGAGTCTAAAGTGCTTGTGTATAATGAGTCTATAGTATGCTTGTGTATAGTGAGTCTATAGTATGCTTGTGTATAGTGAGTCTATAGTATGCTTGTGTACAGTGAGTCTATAGTATGCTTGTGTATAGCGAGTCTATAGTATGCTGGTGTACAGTGAGTCTATAGTATGCTTGTGTATAGAGAGTCTATAGTATGCTTTTGTACAGTGAGTCTATAGTATGCTTGTGTATAGTGAGTCTATAGTATGCTTGTGTATAGTGAGTCTATAGTATGCTTGTGTACAGTGAGTCTATAGTATGCTTGTGTACAGTGAGTCTATGGTATGCTTGTGTATAGAGAGTCTATGGTATGCTTGTGTATAGAGAGTCTATAGTATGCTTGTGTATAGTGAGTCTATAGTATGCTTGTTTATAGTGAGTCTATAGTATGCTTGTGTACAGTGAGTCTATAGTATGCTTGTGTATAGTGAGTCTAAAGTGCTTGTGTATGAGTCTATAGTATGCTTGTGTATAGTGAGTCTATAGTATGCTTGTGTACAGTGAGTCTATAGTATGCTTGTGTACAGTGAGTCTATAGTATGCTTGTGTACAGAGTCTATAGTATGCTTGCGTATAGTGAGTCTAAAGTGCTTGTGTATGAGTCTATAGTATGCTTGTGTATAGTGAGTCTATAGTATGCTTGTGTACAGTGAGTCTATAGTATGCTTGTGTATAGTGAGTCTATAGTATGCTTGTGTACAGTGAGTCTATAGTATGCTCGTGTACAGTGAGTCTATAGCATGCTCGTGTACAGTGCGTCTATAGTATGCTCGTGTACAGTGAGTCTATAGTATGCTCATGTACAGTGAGTCTATAGTATGCTTGTGTACAGTGAGTCTATAGTATACTTGTGTATAGTCTATAGTATGCTCGTGTACAGTGAGTCTATAGTATGCTTGTGTACAGTGAGTCTATAGCATAGGAGCACCAAAGGCTAAAGTAATCTATCAGGGCTATAAAAGAAACCTGCAACAGATAATGTTGCAGTGGGCCACTTAAAGACAAAATATACAAAAAATGGTGGCCTATCTAACAAATAGATAGTGGCCTATCTAACAAATAAATATTTGTTATATAGGCTTGTATTCTTCACTGGTGAGTTAATTCCCTATTTTACTCACTTGGTTAGATGGTTTTTGCATTTGTTTTTACTTTCACAGGCTGAGCATATCCAGGTCCCGTGACCATTGGTTGTTATACCTAGCTGTTCCGCACCACCAAGGCTGTTGCAGCACTATTAAGGACCCTTTTAGGATATTATCTCAGGAAATTCTAAAGGACAATATTCAGGATCCTTTCACTTATATGTTCTAAGAACAGACTGTCACTGGGATTATTAAAAACACTCCTCAGAGACGCTTTTTGTACACTATTTGTGCATTTTTCAATTCATCATTTTTTGCCCCAAGAGGGGCATTTATTCACTTGGGTACCCACTTGACTGTATTATTGTACATTGTATATCTGCCAATGTCTGTTATTTATTTGTAACTCACTAGATCTGGCACATAATTTGCACCTTAAGGTGGCACACACTTATCACAGGTCCTAATGTATCTGCTTATGCTTAGCCAGATTTAGTAAACTGTATAAATATTTCTGTTTTTTATATCTGCTACAATTAAAGGGACAGTATACACTCATTTTCATATAACTGCATGTAATAGACACTATTATAAAGAATAAGATGCACAGATACTGATATAAAAATCCAGTATAAAATGGTTTAAAAACTTACTTAGAAGCTTTCAGTTTAGCTCTGTTGAAAAGCCCACTGCAAGTGGCAAATAAGACACTTTCCCCCCCTCCCCCTTCTTTTGCATATGAAAAGACCCTTTACACAAACAGCAGCAAGCTGGAGAAGGTAGCTGACAGTATTCACATAAAACTTTGGGGCTTGGTTAGGAGTCTGAAAATCAGAGCAATGTTATTTAAAAATAAGCAAAACTATACATTTATTTTTTAAAAAAAAACCTTTATGGGCTATATAAATAGATCATCTACAAAACATTTATGCAAAGAAAAAATGAGTGTATAATGTCCCTTTAAATATCTGTTTTTATATCTGCTACCAATTATTTATTTGTTCTAGGCCACTATCTATTTGTTAGATTGGTCACCATTTTTTGTATCTTTTGTCTTTAAGTGGCCCACTGCAACATTATCTGTTGCAGGTTTCTTTTATAGCCCTAATAGATTACTTTAGCCTTTGGCCCTCCTATTCTGTCACTTTTTCTCACGTAATTAGCTGGGTCCTTTGTTAGGCGGTCCCTTTATAGTGAGCTTGTTTTCTTTTCCGGGCGTAGTCAATTACCCCTGTCGTTTTTTTTTACAGTGAGTCTATATTAGTGCTTGTGTACAGTGAGTCTATAGTATGCTTGTGCATAGTGAGTCTATAGTATGCTTGTGCATAGTGCGTCTATAGTAGTACTTGTGTACAGTGAGTCTATAGTATGCTTGTGTACAGTGAGTCTATAGTATGCTTGTGTACAGTGAGTCTATAGTAGTGCTTGTGCATAGCAAGTCTATAGTAGTGCTTGTGCATAGCGAGTCTATAGTAGTGCTTTTGCATAGCGAGTCTATAGTAGTGCTTGTGCATAGCGAGTCTATAGTAGTGCTTGTGTATAGAGCGTCTATAGTAGTGCTTGTGTATAGTGCGTCTATAGTATGCTTCTGTATAGTGCGTCTATAGTAGTGCTTGTGTATAGTGCGTCTATAGTAGTGCTTGTGTATAGTGCGTCTATAGTAGTGCTTGTGTATAGTCTATAGTATGCTTGTGTATAGTCTATAGTAGTGCTTGTGTATAGTGCGTCTATAGTAGTGCTTGTGTATAGTGCGTCTATAGTAGTGCTTGTGTATAGTGCGTCTATAGTAGTGCTTGTGTATAGTGCGTCTATAGTAGTGCTTGTGTATAGTGCGTCTATAGTAGTGCTTGTGTATAGTGCGTTTATAGTGATGCCGATGACAGTTTTGTAGGAACAGAGAAATATTTATTTTGTACAGAATAAATAAACTTTTATAAAAATTTCTACATCTTTGTTTATAGTCAATATTCTCCTTAATGTGTTATGGATCTAAGGGGGATTGTGATTGTTCAGGACAAAACTAAATATCCTCAAAATGCATAATATGGAATCAATGTATGACAACATGTATTAAAGGGACATTCCAGTCAAAATTGAAATGCACTCAGATGAATTACATCCTTGAATAGAAACATATTTGCAATATACATGTTTTGGCAAAAATGCTTCTAGTAAACGGTATCACTGTTTTAGTGTTAACATTTTTCTCTGCACGTGCATGTGAGGCATAGCTAGATATTCTCAGTTCAACAGTATTTTAAATACTGCAGCTGTACAGAGCATCAGTAGGGCTTGTATTATGTCAGCAATTAACATATTGGGTCATTACCAGATGGTACAAGCACCTTAGGCTCTCTGAGCATGTGTTGCGTATAAAATGCTAGTGCACGGTGCATAC
>NW_026511808.1:0-24239 GCF_027579735.1 Bombina bombina
AAGGTGTTTACTAGTGTGTTATTATATAGCACTGCATATACATAGTATATTGCTAAAGGTGTATACTAGTGTGTGACTATATATAGCACTGTACATACATAGGGTCTTGTTATAGGTGTATACTAGTGTGTGACTATATAGCACTGCACATACATAGGATCTAGTTATAAGGGTATACTAGTGTGTGACTATACATAGCACTGTACATACATAGCATCTTGTTATAGGTGTATACTAGTGTGTGACTATATAGCACTGTACATACATAGGATCTAGTTATAGGTGTATACTAGTGTGTGACTATATAGCACTGTACATACATAGGATCTTGTTATAGGTGTATACTAGTGTGTGACTATATAGCACTGTACATACATAGCATCTTGTTATAGGTGTATACTAGTGTGTGACTATACATAGCACTATACATACATAGGATCTAGTTATAGGTGTATACTAGTGTGTGACTATATATAGCACTGTACATACATAGCATCTTGTTATAGGTGTATACTAGTGTGTTATTATATAGCACTGCACATACATAGTATATTGCTAAAGGTGTATACTAGTGTGTGATATACTGCTTAACAACGATATTAACTAATCTAGAAAGTGATTACTTATTTATATAAAAACTTGCATGCTCTGTAATAATAAGTAAGCTAAAATAAAATATTTATCAATAGGATTTCTGTGAACTGTAGAAGACTTTTATGTTTGCACAATGAGTAAAGCTAAGTGATAAAGGCGTTCCCCAGCCTAAGCTATTTACTTATATAAGTCACACAGGGTAGTGCACATTTATTGACCTTATTATGTGTGACTTGCGGCCAGCCATCTGACTTTGGGCATGTTACATTGTGTAGTAAGACTAGATTTTATTTGTTTATAAAGTGTTATCAGTTCTACTTCTCTGTCACCTGCTCTGGCTTTGGAAATAATTTACAAATGTTTTAGATTTTATAGTGCTGAATCCTAAAGACCAGAAATTTGAATGGTTTCTTCATTAACTAATTTAATTATTGTTACTATCTGTGAAATATCAGAGTAATATTGTGATGTCCCTTAGCAAATGTCTGCAAGCACTAATGTGCGCACGCCGCACAGTATTATATAGCAAATGTCTGCAAGCACTAATGTGCGCACGCCGCACAGTATTTTATATAGCAAATGTCTGCAAGCACTAATGTGCGCCCAACATTATATAGCAAATGTCTGCAAGCACTAATGTGCGCCCAATATTATATAGCAAATGTCTGCAAGCACTAATGTGCACCCAACATTATATAGCAAATGTCTGCAAGCACTAATGTGCGCCCAATATTATATAGCAAATGTCTGCAAGCACTAATGTGCGCCCAATATTATATAGCAAATGTCTGCAAGCACTAATGTGTGCCCAATATTATATAGCAAATGTCTGCAAACACTAATGTGCGCCCAAAATTATATAGCAAATGTCTGCAAACACTAATGTACGCCCAATATTATATAGCCAATGTCTGCAAACACTAATGTGCGCCCAATATTATATAGCAAATGTCTGCAAACACTAATGTGCGCCCAATATTATATAGCAAATGTCTGCAAACACTAATGTGCGCCCAATATTATATAGCAAATGTCTGCAAGCACTAATGTGCGCCCAATATTATATAGCAAATGTCTGCAAGCACTACAGTGTGCCCAATATTATATAGCAAATGTCTGCAAACACTAATGTGCGCCCAATATTATATAGCAAATGTCTGCAAGCACTAATGTGCGCCCAATATTATATAGCAAATGTCTGCAAGCACTAATGTGCGCCCAATATTATATAGCAAATGTCTGCAAGCACTAATGTGCGCCCAATATTATATAGCAAATGTCTGCAAACACTAATGTGCGCCCAATATTATATAGCAAATGTCTGCAAGCACCAATGTGTGCCCAATATTATATAGCAAATGTCTGCAAACACTAATGTGCGCCCAATAGTATATAGCAAATGTCTGCAAGCACTAATGTGTGCCCAATATTATATAGCAAATGTCTGCAAGCACCAATGTGTGCCCAATATTATATAGCAAATGTCTGCAAACACTAATGTGCGCCCAATAGTATATAGCAAATGTCTGCAAACACTAATGTGCACCCAATATTATATAGCAAATGTCTGTAAACTCTAATGTGCGCCCAATATCATATAGCAAATGTCTGCAAATACTAATGTGCGCCCAATATTATATAGCAAATGTCTGCAAGCACTAATGTGTGCCCAATATTATATAGCAAATGTCTGTAAACTCTAATGTGCGCCCAATATCATATAGCAAATGTCTGCAAATACTAATGTGCGCCCAATATTATATAGCAAATGTCTGCAAGCACTAATGTGCGCCCAATATTATATAGCAAATGTCTGCAAGCACTAATGTGCGCCCAATATTATATAGCAAATGTCTGCAAACACTAATGTGCACCCAATATTATATAGCAAATGTCTGCAAACACTACAGTGTGCCCAATATTATATAGCAAATGTCTGCAAGCACTAATGTGTGCACGCCGCACAGTATTTTATATAGCAAATGTCTGCAAGCACTAATGTGCGCACGCCGCACAGTATTTTATATATCAAATGTCTGCAAGCACTAATGTGCGCACGCCGCACAGTATTTTATATAGCAAATGTCTGCAAGCACTAATGTGCGCACGCCGCACAGTATTTTATATAGCAAATGTCTGCAAGCACTAATGTGCGCACGCCGCACAGTATTTTATATATCAAATGTCTGCAAGCACTAATGTGCGCCCAATATTATATAGCAAATGTCTGCAAACACTAATGTGCGCCCAATATTATATAGCAAATGTCTGCAAGCACTAATGTGCGCCCAATATTATATAGCAAATGTCTGCAAGCACTACAGTGTGCCCAATATTATATAGCAAATGTCTGCAAACACTAATGTGCGCCCAATATTATATAGCAAATGTCTGCAAGCACTAATGTGCGCCCAATATTATATAGCAAATGTCTGCAAGCACTAATGTGCGCCCAATATTATATAGCAAATGTCTGCAAGCACTAATGTGCGCCCAATATTATATAGCAAATGTCTGCAAACACTAATGTGCGCCCAATATTATATAGCAAATGTCTGCAAGCACCAATGTGTGCCCAATATTATATAGCAAATGTCTGCAAACACTAATGTGCGCCCAATAGTATATAGCAAATGTCTGCAAGCACTAATGTGTGCCCAATATTATATAGCAAATGTCTGCAAGCACCAATGTGTGCCCAATATTATATAGCAAATGTCTGCAAATACTAATGTGCGCCCAATATTATATAGCAAATGTCTGCAAGCACTAATGTGCAC
The DNA here is from genome assembly GCF_027579735.1 of Bombina bombina. Classification (NCBI taxonomy): domain Eukaryota; kingdom Metazoa; phylum Chordata; class Amphibia; order Anura; family Bombinatoridae; genus Bombina; species Bombina bombina. Next base: position 3,375 of record NW_026511808.1, read on the forward strand.
CCAATATTATATAGCAAATGTCTGTAAACTCTAATGTGCGCCCAATATCATATAGCAAATGTCTGCAAATACTAATGTGCGCCCAATATTATATAGCAAATGTCTGCAAGCACTAATGTGTGCCCAATATTATATAGCAAATGTCTGTAAACTCTAATGTGCGCCCAATATCATATAGCAAATGTCTGCAAATACTAATGTGCGCCCAATATTATATAGCAAATGTCTGCAAGCACTAATGTGTGCCCAATATTATATAGCAAATGTCTGTAAACTCTAATGTGCGCCCAATATTATATAGCAAATGTCTGTAAACTCTAATGTGCGCCCAATATTATATAGCAAATGTCTGCAAACACTACTGTGCGCCCAATATTATATAGCAAATGTCTGCAAGCACTAATGTGCGCCCAATATTATATAGCAAATGTCTGCAAGCACTAATGTGCGCCTAATATTATATAGCAAATGTCTGCAAGCACTAATGTGCGCCTAATATTATATAGCAAATGTCTGCAAGCACTAATGTGCGCCCAATATTATATAGCAAATGTCTGCAAGCACTACAGTGTGCCCAATATTATATAGCAAATGTCTGCAAGCACTAATGTGCGCCCAATATTATATAGCAAATGTCTGCAAGCACTAATGTGTGCCCAATATTATATAGCAAATGTCTGCAAGCACTACAGTGTGCCCAATATTATATAGCAAATGTCTGCAAACACTAATGTGCGCCCAATATTATATAGCAAATGTCTGCAAGCACTAATGTGCGCCCAATATTATATAGCAAATGTCTGCAAGCACTACAGTGTGCCCAATATTATATAGCAAATGTCTGCAAGCACTAATGTGCGCCCAATATTATATAGCAAATGTCTGCAAGCACTAATGTGTGCCCAATATTATATAGCAAATGTCTGCAAGCACTACAGTGTGCCCAATATTATATAGCAAATGTCTGCAAACACTAATGTGCGCCCAATATTATATAGCAAATGTCTGCAAGCACTAATGTGCGCCCAATATTATATAGCAAATGTCTGCAAGCACTAATGTGCGCCCAATATTATATAGCAAATGTCTGCAAACACTAATATGCACCCAATATTATATAGCAAATGTCTGCAAGTACTACTGTGTGCCCAATATTATATAGCAAATGTCTGCAAACACTAATGTGCACCCAATATTATATAGCAAATGTCTGCAAGCACTAATGTGCACCCAATATTATATAGCAAATGTCTGCAAACACTAATGTGCACCCAATATTATATAGCAAATGTCTGCAAGCACTAATGTGTGCCCAATATTATATAGCAAATGTCTGCAAGTACTAATGTGCGCCCAAAAGTATATAGCAAATGTCTGCAAGCACTAATGTGCGCCCAATATTATATAGCAAATGTCTGCAAGCACTAATGTGCGCCCAATATTATATAGCAAATGTCTGCAAGCACTAATGTGCGCCCAATAGTATATAGCAAATGTCTGCAAGCACTAATGTGCGCCCAATATTATATAGCCAATGTCTGCAAAAACTAATGTGCGCCCAATATTATATAGCAAATGTCTGCTAGCACTAATGTGCGCCCAATAGTATATAGCAAATGTGTGCAAACACTAATGTGCGCCCAATATTATATAGCAAATGTCTGCAAACACTAATGTGCGCCCAATAGTATATAGCAAATGTCTGCAAGCACTAATGTGCGCCCAATATTATATAGCCAATGTCTGCAAACACTAATGTGCGCCCAATATTATATAGCAAATGTCTGCTAGCACTAATGTGCGCCCAATATTATATAGCAAATGTCTGCAAACACTAATGTGTGCCCAATATTATATAGCAAATGTCTGCAAACACTAATGTGCACCCAATATTATATAGCAAATGTCTGCAAGCACTAATGTGTGCCCAATATTATATAGCAAATGTCTGCAAACACTAATGTGCGCCCAATATTATATAGCAAATGTCTGCAAACACTAATGTGCGCCCAATATTATATAGCAAATGTCTGCAAACACTAATGTGCGCCCAATATTATATAGCAAATGTCTGCTAGCACTAATGTGCGCCCAATAGTATATAGCAAATGTCTGCAAGCAGTAATGTGCGCCCAGTATTATATAGCAAATGTCTGCAAACACTAATGTGCGCCTAATATTATATAGCAAATGTCTGCAAACACTAATGTGTGCCCAATATTATATAGCAAATGTCTGCAAACACTAATGTGCGCCCAATATTATATAGCAAATGTCTGCAAACACTAATGTGTGCCCAATATTATATAGCAAATGTCTGCAAAAACTAATGTGCGCCCAATATTATATAGCAAATGTCTGCAAACACTAATGTGCGCCCAATATTATATAGCAAATGTCTGCAAACACTAATGTGCGCCCAATATTATATAGCAAATGTCTGCAAACACTAATGTGTGCCCAATATTATATAGCAAATGTCTGCAAACACTAATGTGTGCCCAATATTATATAGCAAATGTCTGCAAACACTAATGTGTGCCCAATATTATATAGCAAATGTCTGCAAACACTAATGTGTGCCTAATATTATATAGCAAATGTCTGCAAACACTAATGTGTGCCCAATATTATATAGCAAATGTCTGCAAACACTAATGTGCGCCCAATATTATATAGCAAATGATTTAGCACAAAATAGCAAGAGCACTACACTAGTAGGAAAGGAACGCTCAATTTCGTGTTTAAATATATACAGAAAATGTTCAGATTATTTGCAGTTATGGTATCCTCAAATGGCCTTATTGTATATATATTTTTTATTTTTTAATATATACTGTACAATTGAGCTATTATTGCAACTGTATCAATTATACAGTATATATTAAAAAATAAAAAATATATATACAATAAGGCCATTTAAGCCATCTCTGTGGTCCATTGAATATAAAAATGGAACTGTGAAAAAATATATACGGTTACTAAATACATAAATTAATAGTACAATGTATTGCAACAGAAGTGACGAGGGGGAAATAAATAACTATTGAGTTCAATCCTAATTGTGAATTTACAGCTATCTGGGACCTAGTAATCTAACTTTAGGAGTGAATAACTCATTTATAGAGATTTACTTATCCTGATATATGTTAACCATAAACTTAATTCAGGATAATAACTACTAGTATTCCTTACAGATACTAACCCTTAATCTATTTCACAACCAAAGGGGTATTGACTCAACATCAAGATAATAATAAGAAAGGATAGAAATAATCCTTTCAGTTAAGTATATACAATCTATATATGGCTGCTCAATTGTATATGTGAATAGCTGTATTAGGGAATCTTGAACCATACAGTGGTGCATAATATTGATTAATATAAGTACATTACCTACTTGAAAAATTTACATTATTTAATACAAGCATATCTAAATAATATTTTAGGTCCGAGACAATTTATCTACCAAATACTCTGAGCCACTTTTATCATCAGTAGAGTTGCTATGTGTTTTTAAAGTGCACACATTCACACATTATATTTTTATCCAGTAGAGAGTTAATAAAAGTTATGTTTTAATTTCTCCTTCAACCCTTTGGCTTACAGTGGTTGTTCAAGCTCCATTTCAATCCTAACTTTATTTTTGGGAACAGAAGTTCTACCTAAGTGGATTCTTTCAGTCTCTACCTCCTTAGTGTATAGACTATTTTTTGTAACTATTATATAGCAAATGTCTGCAAACACTACTGTGCGCCCAATATTATATAGCAAATGTCTGCAAACCCTAATGTGCGCCCAATATTATATAGCAAATGTCTGCAAGCACTAATGTGCGCCCAATATTATATAGCAAATGTCTGCAAACACTAATGTGCACCCAATATTATATAGCAAATGTCTGCAAACCCTAATGTGCGCCCAATATTATATAGCAAATGTCTGCAAACCCTAATGTGCGCCCAATATTATATAGCAAATGTCTGCAAACCCTAATGTGCGCCCAATATTATATAGCAAATGTCTGCAAGCACTAATGTGCGCCCAATATTATATAGCAAATGTCTGCAAACACTAATGTGCACCCAATATTATATAGCAAATGTCTGCAAACACTAATGTGCGCCCAATATTATATAGCAAATGTCTGCAAGCACTAATGTGCGCCCAATATTATATAGCAAATGTCTGCAAGCACTAATGTGCGCCCAATATTATATAGCAAATGTCTGCAAGCACTAATGTGCGCCCAATATTATATAGCAAATGTCTGCAAGCACTAATGTGCGCACGCGGCACAGTACTATATAGCAAATGTCTACAAGCACTAATGTGGCCCAATATTATATAGCAAATGTCTGCAAGCACTAATGTGCACCCAATATTATATAGCAAATGTCTGCAAGCACTAATGTGTGCCCAATATTATATAGCAAATGTCTGCAAGCACTAATGTGCGCCCAATATTATATAGCAAATGTCTGCAAACACTAATGTGCGCCCAATATTATATAGCAAATGTCTGCAAACACTACTGTGTGCCCAATATTATATAGCAAATGTCTGCAAGCACTAATGTGCGCACGCCGCACAGTATTATATAGCAAATGTCTGCAAGCACTAATGTGCGCCCAATCTTATATAGCAAATGTCTGCAAACACTAATGTGCGCCCAATATTATATAGCAAATGTCTGCAAGCACTAATGTGCGCCCAGTATTATATAGCAAATGTCTGCAAGCACTAATGTGCGCCCAATATTATATAGCAAATGTCTGCAAGCACTAATGTGCGCCCAATATTATATAGCAAATGTCTGCAAGCACTAATGTGCACCCAATATTATATAGCAAATGACTGGAAGCACTAATATGCGCCCAAAATTATATAGCAAATGTCTGCAAGCACTAATGTGCGCACGCCACACAGTATTATATAGCAAACGTCTGCAAGAACTAATGTGCGCCCAATATTATATAGCAAATGTCTGCAAGCACTAATGTGCGCCCAATATTATATAGCAAATGTCTGCAAGCACTAATGTACACCCAATATTATATAGCAAATGACTGGAAGCACTAATATGCGTCCAAAATTATATAGCAAATGTCTGCAAGCACTAATGTGCGCATGCCACACAGTATTATATAGCAAACGTCTGCAAGAACTAATGTGCGCCCAATATTATATAGCAAATGTCTGCAAACGCTAATGTGCGCCCAATATTATATAGCAAATGTCTGCAAGCACTAATGTGCGCCCAATATTATATAGCAAATGTCTGCAAGCACTAATGTGCGCCAATATTATATAGCAAATGTCTGCAAGCACTAATGTGCGCCCAATATTATATAGCAAATGTCTGCAAACACTAATGTGCACCCAATATTATATAGCAAATGTCTGCAAACCCTAATGTGCGCCCAATATTATATAGCAAATGTCTGCAAGCACTAATGTGCGCCCAATATTATATAGCAAATGTCTGCAAGCACTAATGTGCGCCCAATATTATATAGCAAATGTCTGCAAGCACTAATGTGCGCCCAATATTATATAGCAAATGTCTGCAAGCACTAATGTGCGCCCAGTATTATATAGCAAATGTCTGCAAGCACTAATGTGCGCCCAATATTATATAGCAAATGTCTGCAAGCACTAATGTGCGCCCAATATTATATAGCAAATGTCTGCAAGCACTAATGTGCACCCAATATTATATAGCAAATGACTGGAAGCACTAATATGCGCCGAAAATTATATAGCAAATGTCTGCAAGCACTAATGTGCGCACGCCACACAGTATTATATAGCAAACGTCTGCAAGAACTAATGTGCGCCCAATATTATATAGCAAATGTCTGCAAGCACTAATGTGCGCCCAATATTATATAGCAAATGTCTGCAAGCACTAATGTGCACCCAATATTATATAGCAAATGACTGGAAGCACTAATATGCGCCCAAAATTATATAGCAAATGTCTGCAAGCACTAATGTGCGCCAATATTATATAGCAAATGTCTGCAAGCACTAATGTGCGCCCAATATTATATAGCAAATGTCTGCAAGCACTAATGTGCACCCAATATTATATAGCAAATGTCTGCAAACACTAATGTGCACCCAATATTATATAGCAAATGTCTGCAAACCCTAATGTGCGCCCAATATTATATAGCAAATGTCTGCAAGCACTAATGTGCGCCCAATATTATATAGCAAATGTCTGCAAACACTAATGTGCGCCCAATATTATATAGCAAATGTCTGCAAACACTAATGTGTGCCCAATATTATATAGCAAATGTCTGCAAATACTAATGTGCGCCCAATATTATATAGCAAATGTCTGCAAGCACTAATGTGCGCCCAATATTATATAGCAAATGTCTGCAAACACTAATGTGCGCCCAATATTATATAGCAAATGTCTGCAAGCACTAATGTGCGCCCAATATTATATAGCAAATGTCTGCAAACACTAATGTGCACCCAATATTATATAGCAAATATCTGCAAGCACTATTGTGCGCCCAATATTATATAGCAAATATCTGCAAGCACTAATGTGCGCCCAATATTATATAGCAAATGTCTGCAAAAACTAATGTGCGCCCAATATTATATAGCAAATGTCTGCAAGCACTAATGTGCGCCCAATATTATATAGCAAATGTCTGCAAACACTAATGTGCGCCCAATATTATATAGCAAATGTCTGCAAACACTAATGTGTGCCCAATATTATATAGCAAATGTCTGCAAATACTAATGTGCGCCCAATATTATATAGCAAATGTCTGCAAGCACTAATGTGCGCCCAATATTATATAGCAAATTTCTGCAAACACTAATGTGCGCCCAATATTATATAGCAAATGTCTGCAAGCACTAATGTGCGCCCAATATTATATAGCAAATGTCTGCAAACACTAATGTGCACCCAATATTATATAGCAAATATCTGCAAGCACTATTGTGCGCCCAATATTATATAGCAAATATCTGCAAGCACTAATGTGCGCCCAATATTATATAGCAAATGTCTGCAAACACTAATGTGCGCCCAATATTATATAGCAAATGTCTGCAAGCACTAATGTGCGCCCAATATTATATAGCAAATGTCTGCAAACACTAATGTGCGCCCAATATTATATAGCAAATGTCTGCAAACACTACTGTGCGCCCAATATTATATAGCAAATGTCTGCAAACACTAATGTGTGCCCAATATTATATAGCAAATGTCTGCAAACACTAATGTGCACCCAATATTATATAGCAAATGTCTGCAAACACTAATGTGCGCCCAATATTATATAGCAAATGTCTGCAAACACTACTGTGCGCCCAATATTATATAGGAAATGTCTGCAAACACTAATGTGCGCCCAATATTATATAGCAAATGTCTGCAAGCAGTAATGTGCGCCCAATATTATATAGCAAATGTCTGCAAGCACTAATGTGCGCCCAATATTATATAGCAAATGTCTGCAAACACTAATGTGCCCAATATTATATAGCAAATGTCTGCAAGCACTAATGTGCGCCCAATAGTATATAGCAAATGTCTGCAAACACTAATGTGCACCCAATATTATATAGCAAATGTCTGCAAGCACCAATGTGCGCACAGTATTATATAGCAAATGTCTGCAAGCACTAATGTGCGCCCAATATTATATAGCAAATGTCTGCAAACACTAATGTGCACCCAATATTATATAGCAAATGTCTGCAAACACTACAGTGTGCCCAATATTATATAGCAAATGTCTGCAAGCACTAATGTGTGCACGCCGCACAGTATTTTATATAGCAAATGTCTGCAAGCACTAATGTGCGCACGCCGCACAGTATTTTATATAGCAAATGTCTGCAAGCACTAATGTGCGCACGCCGCACAGTATTTTATATATCAAATGTCTGCAAGCACTAATGTGCGCCCAATATTATATAGCAAATGTCTGCAAACACTAATGTGCGCCCAATATTATATAGCAAATGTCTGCAAGCACTAATGTGCGCCCAATATTATATAGCAAATGTCTGCAAGCACTACAGTGTGCCCAATATTATATAGCAAATGTCTGCAAACACTAATGTGCGCCCAATATTATATAGCAAATGTCTGCAAGCACTAATGTGCGCCCAATATTATATAGCAAATGTCTGCAAGCACTAATGTGCGCCCAATATTATATAGCAAATGTCTGCAAGCACTAATGTGCGCCCAATATTATATAGCAAATGTCTGCAAACACTAATGTGCGCCCAATATTATATAGCAAATGTCTGCAAGCACCAATGTGTGCCCAATATTATATAGCAAATGTCTGCAAACACTAATGTGCGCCCAATAGTATATAGCAAATGTCTGCAAGCACTAATGTGTGCCCAATATTATATAGCAAATGTCTGCAAGCACCAATGTGTGCCCAATATTATATAGCAAATGTCTGCAAACACTAATGTGCGCCCAATAGTATATAGCAAATGTCTGCAAACACTAATGTGCACCCAATATTATATAGCAAATGTCTGTAAACTCTAATGTGCGCCCAATATCATATAGCAAATGTCTGCAAATACTAATGTGCGCCCAATATTATATAGCAAATGTCTGCAAGCACTAATGTGTGCCCAATATTATATAGCAAATGTCTGTAAACTCTAATGTGCGCCCAATATCATATAGCAAATGTCTGCAAATACTAATGTGCGCCCAATATTATATAGCAAATGTCTGCAAGCACTAATGTGCGCCCAATATTATATAGCAAATGTCTGCAAGCACTAATGTGCGCCCAATATTATATAGCAAATGTCTGCAAACACTAATGTGCACCCAATATTATATAGCAAATGTCTGCAAACACTACAGTGTGCCCAATATTATATAGCAAATGTCTGCAAGCACTAATGTGTGCACGCCGCACAGTATTTTATATAGCAAATGTCTGCAAGCACTAATGTGCGCACGCCGCACAGTATTTTATATATCAAATGTCTGCAAGCACTAATGTGCGCACGCCGCACAGTATTTTATATAGCAAATGTCTGCAAGCACTAATGTGCGCACGCCGCACAGTATTTTATATATCAAATGTCTGCAAGCACTAATGTGCGCCCAATATTATATAGCAAATGTCTGCAAACACTAATGTGCGCCCAATATTATATAGCAAATGTCTGCAAGCACTAATGTGCGCCCAATATTATATAGCAAATGTCTGCAAGCACTACAGTGTGCCCAATATTATATAGCAAATGTCTGCAAACACTAATGTGCGCCCAATATTATATAGCAAATGTCTGCAAGCACTAATGTGCGCCCAATATTATATAGCAAATGTCTGCAAGCACTAATGTGCGCCCAATATTATATAGCAAATGTCTGCAAGCACTAATGTGCGCCCAATATTATATAGCAAATGTCTGCAAACACTAATGTGCGCCCAATATTATATAGCAAATGTCTGCAAGCACCAATGTGTGCCCAATATTATATAGCAAATGTCTGCAAACACTAATGTGCGCCCAATAGTATATAGCAAATGTCTGCAAGCACTAATGTGTGCCCAATATTATATAGCAAATGTCTGCAAGCACCAATGTGTGCCCAATATTATATAGCAAATGTCTGCAAATACTAATGTGCGCCCAATATTATATAGCAAATGTCTGCAAGCACTAATGTGCACCCAATATTATATAGCAAATGTCTGTAAACTCTAATGTGCGCCCAATATCATATAGCAAATGTCTGCAAATACTAATGTGCGCCCAATATTATATAGCAAATGTCTGCAAGCACTAATGTGTGCCCAATATTATATAGCAAATGTCTGTAAACTCTAATGTGCGCCCAATATCATATAGCAAATGTCTGCAAATACTAATGTGCGCCCAATATTATATAGCAAATGTCTGCAAGCACTAATGTGTGCCCAATATTATATAGCAAATGTCTGTAAACTCTAATGTGCGCCCAATATTATATAGCAAATGTCTGTAAACTCTAATGTGCGCCCAATATTATATAGCAAATGTCTGCAAACACTACTGTGCGCCCAATATTATATAGCAAATGTCTGCAAGCACTAATGTGCGCCCAATATTATATAGCAAATGTCTGCAAGCACTAATGTGCGCCTAATATTATATAGCAAATGTCTGCAAGCACTAATGTGCGCCTAATATTATATAGCAAATGTCTGCAAGCACTAATGTGCGCCCAATATTATATAGCAAATGTCTGCAAGCACTACAGTGTGCCCAATATTATATAGCAAATGTCTGCAAGCACTAATGTGCGCCCAATATTATATAGCAAATGTCTGCAAGCACTAATGTGTGCCCAATATTATATAGCAAATGTCTGCAAGCACTACAGTGTGCCCAATATTATATAGCAAATGTCTGCAAACACTAATGTGCGCCCAATATTATATAGCAAATGTCTGCAAGCACTAATGTGCGCCCAATATTATATAGCAAATGTCTGCAAGCACTACAGTGTGCCCAATATTATATAGCAAATGTCTGCAAGCACTAATGTGCGCCCAATATTATATAGCAAATGTCTGCAAGCACTAATGTGTGCCCAATATTATATAGCAAATGTCTGCAAGCACTACAGTGTGCCCAATATTATATAGCAAATGTCTGCAAACACTAATGTGCGCCCAATATTATATAGCAAATGTCTGCAAGCACTAATGTGCGCCCAATATTATATAGCAAATGTCTGCAAGCACTAATGTGCGCCCAATATTATATAGCAAATGTCTGCAAACACTAATATGCACCCAATATTATATAGCAAATGTCTGCAAGTACTACTGTGTGCCCAATATTATATAGCAAATGTCTGCAAACACTAATGTGCGCCCAATATTATATAGCAAATGTCTGCTAGCACTAATGTGCGCCCAATATTATATAGCAAATGTCTGCAAACACTAATGTGCACCCAATATTATATAGCAAATGTCTGCAAGCACTAATGTGCACCCAATATTATATAGCAAATGTCTGCAAACACTAATGTGCACCCAATATTATATAGCAAATGTCTGCAAGCACTAATGTGTGCCCAATATTATATAGCAAATGTCTGCAAGTACTAATGTGCGCCCAAAAGTATATAGCAAATGTCTGCAAGCACTAATGTGCGCCCAATATTATATAGCAAATGTCTGCAAGCACTAATGTGCGCCCAATATTATATAGCAAATGTCTGCAAGCACTAATGTGCGCCCAATAGTATATAGCAAATGTCTGCAAGCACTAATGTGCGCCCAATATTATATAGCCAATGTCTGCAAAAACTAATGTGCGCCCAATATTATATAGCAAATGTCTGCTAGCACTAATGTGCGCCCAATAGTATATAGCAAATGTGTGCAAACACTAATGTGCGCCCAATATTATATAGCAAATGTCTGCAAACACTAATGTGCGCCCAATAGTATATAGCAAATGTCTGCAAGCACTAATGTGCGCCCAATATTATATAGCCAATGTCTGCAAACACTAATGTGCGCCCAATATTATATAGCAAATGTCTGCTAGCACTAATGTGCGCCCAATATTATATAGCAAATGTCTGCAAACACTAATGTGTGCCCAATATTATATAGCAAATGTCTGCAAACACTAATGTGCACCCAATATTATATAGCAAATGTCTGCAAGCACTAATGTGTGCCCAATATTATATAGCAAATGTCTGCAAACACTAATGTGCGCCCAATATTATATAGCAAATGTCTGCAAACACTAATGTGCGCCCAATATTATATAGCAAATGTCTGCAAACACTAATGTGCGCCCAATATTATATAGCAAATGTCTGCTAGCACTAATGTGCGCCCAATAGTATATAGCAAATGTCTGCAAGCAGTAATGTGCGCCCAGTATTATATAGCAAATGTCTGCAAACACTAATGTGCGCCTAATATTATATAGCAAATGTCTGCAAACACTAATGTGTGCCCAATATTATATAGCAAATGTCTGCAAACACTAATGTGCGCCCAATATTATATAGCAAATGTCTGCAAACACTAATGTGTGCCCAATATTATATAGCAAATGTCTGCAAAAACTAATGTGCGCCCAATATTATATAGCAAATGTCTGCAAACACTAATGTGCGCCCAATATTATATAGCAAATGTCTGCAAACACTAATGTGTGCCCAATATTATATAGCAAATGTCTGCAAACACTAATGTGTGCCCAATATTATATAGCAAATGTCTGCAAACACTAATGTGTGCCTAATATTATATAGCAAATGTCTGCAAACACTAATGTGTGCCCAATATTATATAGCAAATGTCTGCAAACACTAATGTGCGCCCAATATTATATAGCAAATGATTTAGCACAAAATAGCAAGAGCACTACACTAGTAGGAAAGGAACGCTCAATTTCGTGTTTAAATATATATAGAAAATGTTCAGATTATTTGCAGTTATGGTATCCTCAAATGGCCTTATTGTATATATATTTTTTATTTTTTAATATATACTGTACAATTGAGCTATTATTGCAACTGTATCAATTATACAGTATATATTAAAAAATAAAAAATATATATACAATAAGGCCATTTAAGCCATCTCTGTGGTCCATTGAATATAAAAATGGAACTGTGAAAAAATATATACGGTTACTAAATACATAAATTAATAGTACAATGTATTGCAACAGAAGTGACGAGGGGGAAATAAATAACTATTGAGTTCAATCCTAATTGTGAATTTACAGCTATCTGGGACCTAGTAATCTAACTTTAGGAGTGAATAACTCATTTATAGAGATTTACTTATCCTGATATATGTTAACCATAAACTTAATTCAGGATAATAACTACTAGTATTCCTTACAGATACTAACCCTTAATCTATTTCACAACCAAAGGGGTATTGACTCAACATCAAGATAATAATAAGAAAGGATAGAAATAATCCTTTCAGTTAAGTATATACAATCTATATATGGCTGCTCAATTGTATATGTGAATAGCTGTATTAGGGAATCTTGAACCATACAGTGGTGCATAATATTGATTAATATAAGTACATTACCTACTTGAAAAATTTACATTATTTAATACAAGCATATCTAAATAATATTTTAGGTCCGAGACAATTTATCTACCAAATACTCTGAGCCACTTTTATCATCAGTAGAGTTGCTATGTGTTTTTAAAGTGCACACATTCACACATTATATTTTTATCCAGTAGAGAGTTAATAAAAGTTATGTTTTAATTTCTCCTTCAACCCTTTGGCTTACAGTGGTTGTTCAAGCTCCATTTCAATCCTAACTTTATTTTTGGGAACAGAAGTTCTACCTAAGTGGATTCTTTCAGTCTCTACCTCCTTAGTGTATAGACTATTTTTTGTAACTATTATATAGCAAATGTCTGCAAACACTACTGTGCGCCCAATATTATATAGCAAATGTCTGCAAACCCTAATGTGCGCCCAATATTATATAGCAAATGTCTGCAAGCACTAATGTGCGCCCAATATTATATAGCAAATGTCTGCAAACACTAATGTGCACCCAATATTATATAGCAAATGTCTGCAAACCCTAATGTGCGCCCAATATTATATAGCAAATGTCTGCAAACCCTAATGTGCGCCCAATATTATATAGCAAATATCTGCAAACCCTAATGTGCGCCCAATATTATATAGCAAATGTCTGCAAGCACTAATGTGCGCCCAATATTATATAGCAAATGTCTGCAAACACTAATGTGCACCCAATATTATATAGCAAATGTCTGCAAACACTAATGTGCGCCCAATATTATATAGCAAATGTCTGCAAGCACTAATGTGCGCCCAATATTATATAGCAAATGTCTGCAAGCACTAATGTGCGCCCAATATTATATAGCAAATGTCTGCAAGCACTAATGTGCGCCCAATATTATATAGCAAATGTCTGCAAGCACTAATGTGCGCACGCGGCACAGTACTATATAGCAAATGTCTACAAGCACTAATGTGGCCCAATATTATATAGCAAATGTCTGCAAGCACTAATGTGCACCCAATATTATATAGCAAATGTCTGCAAGCACTAATGTGTGCCCAATATTATATAGCAAATGTCTGCAAGCACTAATGTGCGCCCAATATTATATAGCAAATGTCTGCAAACACTAATGTGCGCCCAATATTATATAGCAAATGTCTGCAAACACTACTGTGTGCCCAATATTATATAGCAAATGTCTGCAAGCACTAATGTGCGCACGCCGCACAGTATTATATAGCAAATGTCTGCAAGCACTAATGTGCGCCCAATCTTATATAGCAAATGTCTGCAAACACTAATGTGCGCCCAATATTATATAGCAAATGTCTGCAAGCACTAATGTGCGCCCAGTATTATATAGCAAATGTCTGCAAGCACTAATGTGCGCCCAATATTATATAGCAAATGTCTGCAAGCACTAATGTGCGCCCAATATTATATAGCAAATGTCTGCAAGCACTAATGTGCACCCAATATTATATAGCAAATGACTGGAAGCACTAATATGCGCCCAAAATTATATAGCAAATGTCTGCAAGCACTAATGTGCGCACGCCACACAGTATTATATAGCAAACGTCTGCAAGAACTAATGTGCGCCCAATATTATATAGCAAATGTCTGCAAGCACTAATGTGCGCCCAATATTATATAGCAAATGTCTGCAAGCACTAATGTACACCCAATATTATATAGCAAATGACTGGAAGCACTAATATGCGTCCAAAATTATATAGCAAATGTCTGCAAGCACTAATGTGCGCATGCCACACAGTATTATATAGCAAACGTCTGCAAGAACTAATGTGCGCCCAATATTATATAGCAAATGTCTGCAAACACTAATGTGCGCCCAATATTATATAGCAAATGTCTGCAAGCACTAATGTGCGCCCAATATTATATAGCAAATGTCTGCAAGCACTAATGTGCGCCAATATTATATAGCAAATGTCTGCAAGCACTAATGTGCGCCCAATATTATATAGCAAATGTCTGCAAACACTAATGTGCACCCAATATTATATAGCAAATGTCTGCAAACCCTAATGTGCGCCCAATATTATATAGCAAATGTCTGCAAGCACTAATGTGCGCCCAATATTATATAGCAAATGTCTGCAAGCACTAATGTGCGCCCAATATTATATAGCAAATGTCTGCAAGCACTAATGTGCGCCCAATATTATATAGCAAATGTCTGCAAGCACTAATGTGCGCCCAGTATTATATAGCAAATGTCTGCAAGCACTAATGTGCGCCCAATATTATATAGCAAATGTCTGCAAGCACTAATGTGCGCCCAATATTATATAGCAAATGTCTGCAAGCACTAATGTGCACCCAATATTATATAGCAAATGACTGGAAGCACTAATATGCGCCGAAAATTATATAGCAAATGTCTGCAAGCACTAATGTGCGCACGCCACACAGTATTATATAGCAAACGTCTGCAAGAACTAATGTGCGCCCAATATTATATAGCAAATGTCTGCAAGCACTAATGTGCGCCCAATATTATATAGCAAATGTCTGCAAGCACTAATGTGCACCCAATATTATATAGCAAATGACTGGAAGCACTAATATGCGCCCAAAATTATATAGCAAATGTCTGCAAGCACTAATGTGCGCCAATATTATATAGCAAATGTCTGCAAGCACTAATGTGCGCCCAATATTATATAGCAAATGTCTGCAAGCACTAATGTGCACCCAATATTATATAGCAAATGTCTGCAAACACTAATGTGCACCCAATATTATATAGCAAATGTCTGCAAACCCTAATGTGCGCCCAATATTATATAGCAAATGTCTGCAAGCACTAATGTGCGCCCAATATTATATAGCAAATGTCTGCAAACACTAATGTGCGCCCAATATTATATAGCAAATGTCTGCAAACACTAATGTGTGCCCAATATTATATAGCAAATGTCTGCAAATACTAATGTGCGCCCAATATTATATAGCAAATGTCTGCAAGCACTAATGTGCGCCCAATATTATATAGCAAATTTCTGCAAACACTAATGTGCGCCCAATATTATATAGCAAATGTCTGCAAGCACTAATGTGCGCCCAATATTATATAGCAAATGTCTGCAAACACTAATGTGCACCCAATATTATATAGCAAATATCTGCAAGCACTATTGTGCGCCCAATATTATATAGCAAATATCTGCAAGCACTAATGTGCGCCCAATATTATATAGCAAATGTCTGCAAAAACTAATGTGCGCCCAATATTATATAGCAAATGTCTGCAAGCACTAATGTGCGCCCAATATTATATAGCAAATGTCTGCAAACACTAATGTGCGCCCAATATTATATAGCAAATGTCTGCAAACACTACTGTGCGCCCAATATTATATAGCAAATGTCTGCAAACACTAATGTGTGCCCAATATTATATAGCAAATGTCTGCAAACACTAATGTGCACCCAATATTATATAGCAAATGTCTGCAAACACTAATGTGCGCCCAATATTATATAGCAAATGTCTGCAAACACTACTGTGCGCCCAATATTATATAGGAAATGTCTGCAAACACTAATGTGCGCCCAATATTATATAGCAAATGTCTGCAAGCAGTAATGTGCGCCCAATATTATATAGCAAATGTCTGCAAGCACTAATGTGCGCCCAATATTATATAGCAAATGTCTGCAAACACTAATGTGCCCAATATTATATAGCAAATGTCTGCAAGCACTAATGTGCGCCCAATAGTATATAGCAAATGTCTGCAAACACTAATGTGCACCCAATATTATATAGCAAATGTCTGCAAGCACCAATGTGCGCACAGTATTATATAGCAAATGTCTGCAAGCACTAATGTGCGCCCAATATTATATAGCAAATGTCTGCAAGCACTAATGTGCGCCCAATATTATATAGCAAATGTCTGCAAACACTAATGTGTGCACAGTATTATATAGCAAATGTCTGCAAGGACTTCTGTGCGCCCAATATTATATAACAAATGTCTGCAAGCACTAATGTGCGCCTAATATTATATAGCAAATTTCTGCAAGCACTAATGTGCGACCAATATTATATAGCAAATGTCTGCAAACACTAATGTGCGCCCAATATTATATAGCAAATGTCTGCAAACCCTAATGTGCGCCCAATATTATATAGCAAATGTCTGCAAACACTACTGTGCGCCCAATATTATATAGCAAATGTCTGCAAACACTAATGTGCGCCCAATATTATATAGCAAATGTCTGTAAACTCTAATGTGCGCCCAATATTATATAGCAAATGTCTGCAAACACTACTGTGCGCCCAATATTATATAGCAAATGTCTGCAAACACTAATGTGCGCCCAATATTATATAGCAAATGTCTGTAAACTCTAATGTGCGCCCAATATTATATAGCAAATGTCTGCAAATACTAATGTGCGCCCAATATTATATAGCAAATGTCTGCAAAAACTAATGTGCGCCCAATATTATATAGCAAATGTCTGCAAACACTAATGTGCGCCCAATATTATATAGCAAATGTCTGGAAACACTACTGTGCGCCCAATATTATATCGCAAATGTCTGCAAACACTAATGTGCGCCCAATATTATATAGCAAATGTCTGCAAACATTACTGTGCGCCCAATATTATATAGCAAATGTCTGCAAACACTAATGTGCGCCCAATATTATATAGCAAATGTCTGCAAACATTACTGTGCGCCCAATATTATATAGCAAATGTCTGCAAATACTAATGTGCGCCCAATATTATATAGCAAATGTCTGCAAAAACTAATATGCGCCCAATATTATATAGCAAATGTCTGCAAGCACTAATGTGTGCCCAATATTATATAGCAAATGTCTGCAAGCACTAATGTGCGCCCAATATTATATAGCAAATGTCTGCAAACACTAATGTGCGCCCAGTATTATATAGCAAATGTCTGCAAACACTAATGTGCGCCTAATATTATATAGCAAATTTCTGCAAACACTAATGTGCGCCCAATATTATATAGCAAATGTCTGCAAACACTAATGTGCGCCCAATATTATATAGCAAATGTCTGCAAACACTAATGTGCGCCCAATATTATATAGCAAATGTCTGCAAACACTAATGTGCGCCCAATATTATATAGCAAATGTCTGCAAGCACTAATGTGCGCCAAATATTCTATATCAAATATCTGCAAACACTAATGTGTGCCAAATATTATATAGCAAATGTCTGCAAGCACTAATGTGTGCCCAATATTATATAGCAAATGTCTGCAAACACTAATGTGCGCCCAATATTATATAGCAAATGTCTGCAAACAATAATGTGCGCCAAATATTATATAGCAAATGTCTGCAAACACTAATGTGCGCCAAATATTATATAGCAAATGTCTGCAAACAATAATGTGCACCCAATATTATATAGCCAATGTCTGCAAACAATAATGTGCGCCCAATATTATATAGCAAATGTCTGCAAACAATAATGTGCACCCAATATTATATAGCAAATGTCTGCAAACAATAATGTGCACCCAATATTATATAGCAAATGTCTGCAAACAATAATGTGCACCCAATATTATATAGCAAATGTCTGCTAGCACTAATGTGCGCCTAATATTATATAGCAAATGTCTGCAAACACTAATGTGCGCCCAATATTATATAGCAAATGTCTGCAAGCACCAATGTGTGCCCAATATTATATAGCAAATGTCTGCTAGCACTAATGTGCGCCCAATATTATATAGCAAATGTCTGCAAACACTAATGTGTGCCCAATATTATATAGCAAATGTCTGCTAGCACTAATGTGCGCCCAATATTATATAGCAAATGTCTGCAAGCACTAATGTGCGCCCAATATTATATAGCAAATGTCTGCAAACACTAATGTGCACCCAATATTATATAGCAAATGTCTGCTAGCACTAATGTGCGCCCAATATTATATAGCAAATGTCTGCAAACACTAATGTGCGCCCAATAGTATATAGCAAATGTCTGCAAACACTAATGTGCGCCCAATATTATATAGCAAATGTCTGCAAACACTAATGTGCGCCCAATATTATATAGCAAATGTCTGCAAACACTAATGTGCGCCCAATATTATATAGCCAATGTCTGCAAACACTAATGTGCGCCCAATATTATATAGCAAATGTCTGCAAACCCTAATGTGCGCCCAATATTATATAGCAAATGTCTGCAAACCCTAATGTGCGCCCAATATTATATAGCAAATGTCTGTAAACACTAATGTGCGCCCAATATTATATAGCAAATGTCTGCAAACACTAATGTGCGCCCAATATTATATAGCAAATGTCTGCAAACCCTAATGTGCGCCCAATATTATATAGCAAATGTCTGCAAACACTAATGTGCGCCCAATATTATATAGCAAATGTCTGCAAACACTAATGTGCGCCCAATATTATATAGCAAATGTCTGCAAACACTAATGTGCGCCCAATATTATATAGCAAATGTCTGCAAACACTAATGTGCGCCCAATATTATATAGCAAATGTCTGCAAGCACTAATGTGCACCCAATATTATATAGCAAATGTCTGCAAACACTAATGTGTGCCCAATATTATATAGCCAATGTCTGCAAGCACTAATGTGCGCCCAATATTATATAGCAAATGTCTGCAAACACTACTGTGCGCCCAATATTATATAGCAAATGTCTGCAAACACTAATGTGCGCCCAATATTATATAGCAAATGTCTGCAAACACTAATGTGCGCCCAATATTATATAGCAAATGTCTGCTAGCACTAATGTGCGCCCAATATTATATAGCAAATGTCTGCTAGCACTAATGTGCGCCCAATATTATATAGCAAATGTCTGCAAGCACCAATGTGCGCCCAATATTATTTAGCAAATGTCTGCAAGCACTAATGTGCGAACAATATTATATAGCAAATGTCTGCAAACACTAATGTGCGCCCAATATTATATAGCAAATGTGTGCAAGCACTAATGTGCGCCCAATATTATATAGCAAATGTGTGCAAGCACTAATGTGCGCCCAATATTAAATAGCAAATGTCTGCAAGCACTAATGTGCGCCCAATATTATATAGCAAATGTCTGCAAACACTAATGTGCGCCCAATATTATATAGCAAATGTCTGCAAACACTAATGTGCGCCCAATATTATATAGCAAATGTCTGCAAGCACCAATGTGTGCCCAATATTATATAGCAAATGTCTGCAAACACTAATGTGCACCCAATATTATATAGCAGATGTCTGCAAACACTACTGTGCACCCAATATTATATATCAAATGTCTGCAAACACTACAGTGCGCCCAATATTATATAGCAAATGTCTGCAAACACTACTGTGCGCCCAATATTATATAGCAAATGTCTGCAAACACTAATGTGTGCCCAATATTATATAGCAAATGTCTGCAAGCACTAATGTGCGCCCAATATTATATAGCAAATGTCTGCAAACACTAATGTGCGCCCAATATTATATAGCAAATGTCTGCAAACACTAATGTGTGCCCAATATTATATAGCAAATGTCTGCAAACACTAATGTGCGCCCAATATTATATAGCAAATGTCTGCAAGCAGTAATGTGCGCCCAATATTATATAGCAAATGTCTGCAAAAACTAATGTGCGCCCAATATTATATAGCAAATGTCTGCAAGCACCAATGTGTGCCCAATATTATATAGCAAATGTCTGCAAGCACCAATGTGTGCCCAATATTATATAGCAAATGTCTGCA